>NW_022900937.1:13886338-13890489 GCF_012274545.1 Fukomys damarensis
ATATATATATATAAAATATAAAATTTCACTGTGTTGTACCTAAAACAAAATCTGTGAGTAATAAACTAAGCTGAGAGTTCTATAACTTTTAGTTGTCTTATAGAAACCTCCAGGTTCCAAATTTAACTCTAGCTTGTTTCTTGAGTTCTATATTCACCATTGGACCTCTCTATATGATGCTCCTGCAATCCCCCAAAATAAAACTTGGATATAAAATATAAAATTTCACTGTGTTGTACCTAAAACAAAATCTGTGAGTAATAAACTAAGCTGAGAGTTCTATAACTTTTAGTTGTCTTATAGAAACCTCCAGGTTCCAAATTTAACTCTAGCTTGTTTCTTGAGTTCTATATTCACCATTGGACCTCTCTATATGATGCTCCTGCAATCCCCCAAAATAAAACTTGGCCAAGGTTGAATTTATCATCTGTACTGCACCCTCCCATACTTCACCTTTTGTAATTCTTAAAAACTACAGCTTCATATAGCTTCCCACCACAGAGCCTTTCAGGTTAATCATCCCAAATTGATTGGTCAGATACCTAGGGATCATCCAACTCTGTTGACTGTCCTTAATGTCTGTCCTATGGTAGGTGTTGGAACTAGAATGAAAATTACTGAGGGAAAGTAAAGTACTGCCCTTGAGTCAAAAACAAGCTAAAGTACAACTTCCACAGTAGAGAAGGGAGATTTAGAGGCTGTTATCAACCTCAGGTCACATTAACCAAATTACAGTGCTCAGAAGGGGAAACAGGGTAGTTTTCCTGCAGTCTACGTGCTCAGATTACAATGAAGTTCAGTTCGTGGGGGCAGGTTTTTGTGTGAAAGTAGACACAACTACATTCAAAGAAAATGACAGAATGTTGACAGGACTCAAACTAAAGTCATATTGGGGATGTTCTCAGGGATGAGACACTTTTCCATGGTTGAGGACTCTCAGGACAGGTGCTGTGGCACTGACAGCTTGCTGCAGGGTGTTATACAGACAACAGGTCCCACTCCCTACACCAGAGCTGGCCAGATAAGAACAGCTTGGGATAATACTACAGATTTTTTGCTCCCACTTCCAAAGGACTCTCCTTCAGGTGCCCTGGAGGAAGAACTCTGCAAGTCCCTTAGCTGATTTTGATGTATAGCTGGGAAACCGCCTGTGTAACTGAGAAGTCAGGCCGTCTGAGCATGCAGTCGAGGACCAATGGCTGGGAGAGAGGTCTTTTCAGACTACGGAAAGGTACACTTTTGAAACACGGAGCAGCCAGAGATGTGATGGGATGCCTTTGGAGAAAGGGAGTCTGTACGAACCCCTGGGGATGCAAATGTGGCTGCATGAACATGTGGT
Source organism: Fukomys damarensis (assembly GCF_012274545.1). Classification (NCBI taxonomy): domain Eukaryota; kingdom Metazoa; phylum Chordata; class Mammalia; order Rodentia; family Bathyergidae; genus Fukomys; species Fukomys damarensis. The sequence continues at coordinate 13,887,678 of NW_022900937.1, forward strand.
AAGCTCAGAATCAGAGAGGTGGGAACAAGATGAAGAGTGGGACTCTGTGAGTTTTAAGATGCTGTGGCACTTGTCAAAGGAATCAAAGACCTATAGATACAAAGCAGATTTAAAGACATCTACATTAAATTATATCATATTATATATCTTAGGTACAAAATACTAGTCTGTAGTGGATGTTGTCAGTTCCTGACCATATCTCCTGCATCTTATCTTAACATACGTTGGCCTGATGTCCATCTGTGTCTCCTTACCCAGAGTCCCTTCTGCTTACACACCCGGCAGGCCAGATGTGCAAGAGACTAACAAGCACTGTCCCTCAGCAGTCCTTGGATGGTGACTGGGAGGAGCTGGTGTAAACGTCCAGACCCTAACCCTTCAAGTGGGACATCTCTGAGGACTGTGTTTCTACCAGTTCCCCAAGTTCCCAACTGGGGCAGAGCTCCATTCCCACAATAGGATGTCTTTCTTTCCCTTTCTCTTCTTCCCATTCTCCCACTCCTGGGTCACTTCACAATTCAATTACTTGTATGCAAATCCTTATCTTAGGATCTGTGGTGGGGGAACTCAAAAAAGGACACCAACCAAGCATTGCCAACTAAGCAGCAAATAAATTCCTACTATGTCAAAATTTGAGAAAATCAGCATTGAAGAGGCATTTAGTTAAAACAATTAAACTTGGCAACTGGACAGCACCTGAAGCCTGGGGTGACACTGGGAGGCACAGCTAAGTGAGGGTCCAGGGCGAATGGCTACTGAGGGCCACTACACATTGCTATCAACTACCCCTAGCTCTCTGGGTCCTGCTAGTGAACACTTGTCCTCCTCACTTGGCATTTCCAGTACTACTTATAACTCCTCCGGCACACCTCCTGTTTTAGACCTCTGAGCTGTGGCTTTTTCTGTTTGCCATTGTCCTAGAAATTTCTATTCATCCTTTAAAACACATGCAAGCTGCCCTTTCTTCCATTCCCTTAGATTAGTGGAGTCATTCAACATTCTGATTATTTCTGCATCCTAGTGTTGAACGGTATAATTAGTAATCAGCTGGTTATTTAATATCAAAATAGAAGCAAACTAAAATGGAGGACAAAGACTTTTACCCTGGATCTCTTGCACTCCCAGCCAGGGAACATCCCAGAGCAGGAGATTTTTTTCAAGAAAATTAATTTATATGTTGAGTTTGAATATAATCATTAAGCAAGTGTGCAGAACCTGAAGCAAAGTCCTCTAAGATCAGGAAAATGTTATTCAGTGATTTAAAATAACTTTCAATAAGAAGAGTAAAATGTTTATGCTAAGACCTTAATCAAGAAGAGCAGGATACAAAATTTTTTAGGTGCAGGATAAATTAAAAAATTTGTGGATCTTGGGTACAGGATGCTGGTGATTATTTTTTCTGCTTCTCTCTACTTTTTGAGTTTTCAAAGTTTTCAATAATGAGAAGGTTGCAGAAAATAATAATGACACCATTTTCATCCCTAAGAAATTATTTTCCATGGATCAGTCAACATGATGAAATTGTATAAATTGTTAAACAATTATGTACAAAACATGTCAGAACCCATAAGTCTTTTAGTGATGATATCGCATTATTCTACTGCCACATGGTTTGCTCCAGAACACAGGAAAAAATGAAAAGCTACACAGTTTTGCTTTTTGATGAAGGAGGAATAACCTCGAGATCCAAAGTTGGTAAAAAATGCACACATTTTATTTTACCTATAGATCAGTAATACTAATCAACATAGGTAGAAAAACTATTAAGTCAAATATCACTCAATAGCAATCAAACTCAATAGCATCTAAAAGAATTATCCTCTACAATGAGGCAGACCACCCTGGAAATGGGTGACTTAATACTAGAAAAACTGCCACTATCACAAATATCATCAACAGGGCAAAGGAAAAAAATTATCCAAATAAATAATGAACTAGCAATAAGCAAAGTTCAAAATGTATATTTAATGAAATGGGTATTATAAAGATTCTTATATGAATTTTATTATCACACTTAGCCATTCAGAATGTTGCTTATGAGTAATGTGATCTGAAATAATTCTGACCAGGGTTTAAATCCTATATACAATGTTTTCTGGCAGTGAGACTTTCAGTAAATTAATCTTTCTGCTTTAGTACTGTCTGTAAAATGGGCACAATAATTTCTTATCTCATAGAGTTGGTGAGAGCTATAATTACAGTGATACACATTAAGTGCTTCGGACAGTGTTTGGAACTTAGTAATAACCCAGTATTATAATAACATCTGTATACCAGGTGCTATCATGATAATACATACTAGTAGTGATAACTGTAAAATTGATTTACAACATTTACTTATAGAAATTATTCTTCTCTAAATCCCAACTACCCATGTCTGAGCTTCAGCAGTAAAGTATATTTTCCTAGGTGATTCTAGTAAATGCTAAAGGTTGAGAGTTAGTAAATTTAAGGCATTCTTACAATAGCAGGCACTGTAAGATAAAAATATAAAATATCATCAAATTGTTGAGTGTTGTTCTAAATATTTGGGCAAAGGAGTAGTCATGAAACAAAAGGGAGAAGTATAATTATAGATGGGGAAGACAAACTTGTTATTTTCTGGCATTCTTTCATTAAACAGAAAAATAAAGACACTCAAGTCCAGGTGTCTTAGAAACAGGAATAGAATTCAGGATGATGGTTAGATGTAAAAGCAACATAAAAAAAATTTTTTTAACAAATATCCTTTTGGGGCAGGGATTTAGCTCAGTAGTTCTGCCACCTGCTTTGCAAAACGCAAGGATCTGAGTTCAATCCCCATTACAAGAAA
>NW_022900937.1:13890803-13984404 GCF_012274545.1 Fukomys damarensis
ATATATATCCATTGAGACTATTGCTGTGGCTTATATCTAGATGTCTCCTCAAAGCCTCATAGGTGGAGGTTTGGGGAGGTGGCTGGATCTAGGGTGTGTGATACTGGGTTAAGGGTGTGTGGTGTTGTATTAGTACACTGATTGGTTTAGCATAGTTCCAGGTATAGATAATAGGAACACCCACCCTGGGTGTGGGTGGCATCAACCAATAGGCTTGCAACCTAAATGGGATAAAGAGAAAGGAAGGTTATCTGATCACTATTTCCTGCCTAACCTGCCATGGACTGTTTCTCCTCTGCAATGTCCCTCTGCCATGTTGCCCTGCCTTAGAGCCAGCCAACTATGGACTGAAACCACTACAGACCAGGAGCTAAAATAAACCTTTCCTCTTTTAAATGATTGTCTTGTCCCAGCAGTGAAAAAGTAACTATGACAACAATGTAATAGGAAAAGTCCCATCCACGATAGCACTAAATATATAAAGTAGATGAGTAATATACTTTACCAAGTAATACAAAGATAAGTTGAATAAATGGAGATGGGCAGGCCAAACACAGAAATCTGAAAAAAAATACTCAGTATAGGCCTCATGCAATCCCTATGAAAATACTAATGAATTTTTTTAAATGAAACGACTTAGATTTTGAACACTAGCTGTGTACAAATGAAGAACCTAGAGCCTGATGTGAAAAATGGACTTTACCCATCCCAGCTTACTTCCTCCTCCTGCCCAGCAAAAGTTCCAACACCACATATCATGGTGACCTCTTTTCCTATAATCATTATGCTTTTGGCAATCACCATGCAATGTTGGGATGTTCTTCCTTACACTGAATTTTTAATTTACCTTGTTGGATCCTTAATTTGCATTGCTGGAACTTTATTCTCTCCCAAATAGGTTGTAACCTCCTTGAAGTCCAGGACCAGGTTCATATTGAATAAAATATTTAATGTGTGATAGTCCTAAACCTACAAGAAACTGGGAGTGATAGATACAGAGTTAGCAGACTCCAAAACTGTCATTGGCTCATTAATTTTGAAAAAAAAATGCAATTAGTCATAGCTGGGGGCCACCAAAACAATGTAAAATATAAATGCCAAGCATAGCCCCAGGACAGCATGAGCCTTCTCTTACTGGAGCAATAATTGCTCTATATCATATTGAGCAAGACAACCCCTCATTCCTAAAATGTGCTGGACCTGATACAGAATGGAGGTCAACTCAATAGTCCAAAAGGGTTCTTGAATATTAGGGGTGACTAATTAGAAGAGATACATGTCTATTTAAGAGCAGTCCCTGACCTATGAATCCAAAGGGATGAATGAATTCCCCAAGCCTCCAAGCAAAATATTTCAGAAACACGCTCTGAGCATGCCTGGCAGATTCTCAAAGTATAGTGGCTGCAAATTACTCACTTGATATTTTAAGCATATTTTGTGTGCTTAAATTTGTAAAAAATTTTGTAAAAGTCGAGGAGAAGATACTGTTAGTTGGAAAGTATATGTGGGAAACATAAGTATTAAGTCAGTATGTGTACAGTTTCCAAGAACTATGAGTAAGCAAACTACTTCTTGACTTCAACTGGATGTCAGTTTTACCTAAATATATGCAGAGGATATTAATACTATACTTGTGTTTACTTTAACAACCACCAGGCCTGTGTGAAAATCAGCTTCACAGCCAAACAAAGTGACAAAAATGACAACTCCAAGAACATAGAAACCACTTTGCAAGTCTTGCTTGAATATTCTATATAATCTCCAGAAAAGAAATCTACACTTCTACTCTGACTACCCACTTCTCAAGACCCCGGTCAAGGTGTTGAGGAAGGGGTCTTCCCACAACATTCAAGTCATAAAAATATCTTTTTTGTTCCAGCTACCGCTAAGAAGTGGATAAATTTCATCATAAACCAGGGCTTCCAATTTCTGAGCAGAACCACGAAGTTTCAGAGCCACATCCACAATTCCAAGCATCTTCTGGTGGCTCTCTAGTTTCACTGTGGCAAATGATGAGCCAGTGATGACCATGAGGCAGGTCAGCTAGATCCACGGCACCCTCAGAGCCCCATAGAGTTGTGGCAGGCTACAGCTTGGATATATAAGATGTGGCTATATACTTTGACAGAATTTAAAATATTCTGCAGAAAAAATTCACAAAACACAAAAATTAAATATAACAAAGGTCAGGAGTACATGATATTTATTTGGTGACGAGATGTTCCTAGATATATGGTACAAACAGAAGTTAAAAGGAATCAGGGGCCAGGGTCTGCACTGTGTTGGGGATATCAAGAGAGGCTTTTGGAACAGCACAGCCTTCACCCAGGGGCCACTTAATGATACGTTCTTCTTTCCTACTCTTCCCCAACCCAGGGAGCTGTGTGTCCTTAAGACTGCTATGCAATCCTCCTAGCTTCTGTGTTTTTCTGCTGTAAAATGGGAATAGCAACAGCAGCGATGTTGGGAGTTAAGTCGGGAAACGAATGTGGAGCATTATCTGGTATATAGTAAAAGCTCAGTTAAATTTTAACACCCCAAATCAAACAACTTGACCATGAAAGATTGTTTGAAGTTGATCAAAGAAACAAGGATAATTCAAATCAGCTGAAGCTTGGTGGGAAAGAGCTGGAATCAGTACGCATTTCCTTACATCACTTGCCTGGTTACTTACAATACACCTCCAAAATGTAGAGGAATTTTGAAGAACAATAGCACCCATTTGACCTTCTTTTTGGAATCTTACTCAGAAAAACTGCACATCTTTGTTTCCTGATTTTTCACTGGATGTATTTTGAGTCCTGCCCATTACCATCCAAATATCCCCAAATCCTAACCAAAAAGGTCAAAATGACTGCCTGACCTGCAAGGGAAGGCATCACTGAATTTTCATGAAGCCAGACCTAAGAGTCACTCCCACACTCAAAAGAATTGCATCCCTAACATATCACTGAGAAAGTATTTGTCAATTACATGAAAACCTGAGCCAATCTAAATATTCCAATGGTGCAGATGACACCCCTTACCAATCCTCTCCTGTTCTTACATCAGCCACTTCCACCCCAATTTTTTGTATTATTTAATTTTCATATTATGCAGCAAATAATGGGCTGAAATCTGGCTCCATAGATCAGATGTTTTGGCATTATATAGCTAGGGCCAATAAATGGAAAACAACTCACTCAAGAAACATTCAAGCCAAGAAAGAGTAATAAACAGGCTATTTCACTATCATCCATAATGACTCCCAAATTCCACATTTCTACATATAATCTAATAATTATAGCTACAAATTGAAGGTTTTAAGGCAATTTCTGCCCTTCCAGGTGCAAGCACAGTTGTTTAATTGGTGTGTGTAACTTAGGAGGAGGGAGTTTATTGGACTCCTTCACATGGCCTCCCAAAATCCAGCTGCAAACTCTAGAGTCTTTCACAAAACAACTTCACACCTAAGAATATAGAATCAAAGGATGATTTAGAGGAGAGAGTGGGAGAGAGGGAGACAGAGAGAGAGAGAGAGAGAGAGAGAGAGAGAGAGAGAGAGAGCTGTTGTATAGCAGCCTTCAGCAAAGGGAGGAAAAGGTCAGCCATGATGTCCTTTGGCTCTGTGTTTCTGGAGGACAACTTTGGCTGTAGCACCAGATTGCCAGGTTAGTAGAAGTTCCCAGAAAGCGCTATGCCTTTGCCTTCAGGGTAAGACCTGTCACACTTTTTCTTCTCACACACCATGGGGTGAGAGGCATGTTAAAGAATCTACAGTCAACATGAAAGTGAGTTTTTGAAATCACTTCTGTGCCGGATGGCCCATTTTTCTCCCTTGTGCTTGGGGATTTCATGATATTAAGGAGAGGCAACAAAGAGTCATGTTCTCTTCAGCCCCCTGATACGTCTCCTGATGATCTCTGTGGGAGAAGAGGGGCTCTCAGACCAGCTAGCAACTCCCCCGGCACAAGTTCTTACAGGTAACTGTCAAGGAAAAGACTCAGAATGTCTTCCATTTTAATCAGGGATGCAGTTTTTAATCCGTGGAAAGTATACCAATACCACATTGCCATGATCCTGAGGGTATTTTAATTTTGTGAAGCAACAGCTAGACCAGGAGTGGACCAGTTTTGATTTCTTCCACTTCTCAGCTTGGTCCATCACTGTGTTTCACTCAGAAGATGGTGACCCTTCCTGTCTGTCTCATGATTTAGCAGCCTCTTGTTATTTATAACCCTTTCATACCAATAAAGAGTTACCCAAGAGACAGGAGAATCTTTGAAATCAGATGATTGAAAGCTCCATATGACCCCCATGGTTACAGAATAAAAGCTAAAATAATTGAGGGAAAAACTCCACCCTCTATTCTCATCCCTCATACCTCTCCTCATCTGTTCCACCCAGAATTTAGAGGAGAGAGAGAGAGAGAGAGAGAGAGAGAGAGAGAGAGCTGTTGTATAGCAGCCTTCAGCAAAGGAAGGAAAAGGCCATTTGGAACCTCTGGTTTTGGGAGATTCTGGATTCTTTAATACTTCTGGGCCTTTGTAAACTGAACAGCTCCTATTTCTGCTTAGATAATTGTTACACTTTTTTCCTCCCCCAAAAATCACCTCCTCTCTGAAGCCTTCTGTATGAACTAATTCTATAGAAGGTTGATTTCTTCTTCCTTAATGTCCTGAGCTCTTACCCTCCATTTCTCTAATATAATGGTCAACAGGCTGGATTTAAAGACTAGCCAGTTCCATAACAGCCACGGCTGTGTTGTGATGGAAGCAATCCCTTCTATAGTGCTCCAGGCACATACCAAACACTCTATAATTGACCCACAAGGCAACGAATGAGAGTAAATCTGTGCTGCCTGGGGGATGCTGGGTAAGTAGCTTCATTTTTTCTGTCTTTACACTGATTAGTTTTACCCTGCTCCCATTACATTCCCAAAGACATGTGCCACTGATGGGAGCATTCAGCCCACCAGCCAGACTCCGGATGTCTGTTTTCAATCCTAACACTAAAGCACCAACATATTTCCACTCACCAAGCTGTCTGAAATAGAGATTGTGAAGAAAGAAAAGGATTCAGGTTTCTATCAGGGATTGGTTTATGGCAAGCAAGTGATCATCAAGAGGGAACAAGGAGGGAGGCCATATCCTTTGCAGGATTAAGCCACACTTCCCAACCTGAGTATGTGTTTGAGTGGAAGACTCCTCCACCCTTCAGGCGACTCTGCTTCTTAGCCTTGGAAAATGACCTTTAAACTCCAGAAATATTTATCTGGTTCCACGTTCATGTGGGGAGACCTCACAGGTTCACAACCACTGTGGCAATGTCCCTGTGTCAAACTGGTCTTTCTGTGCCTTACTTAACCTTCCCAGTGTACATTTTGCCAGTAGGCGACGTGCAGTTCCCTGTGTTTGATTGTTCTTTCCCACCTGAGCAGGTGCCAATCTGGATGCATCATTTTTGGTTCTCAAGAGTTGGCAGCCCAGTGCCAATCACAGCAGGTGCACAACAATTCTTGTTAAATCAAGATGTTGAGTACTCACAAGTTTGGAGGGTTTGAGTGTGTATGTGTGCATGCGTGTGAACATAACAACTAGCACAGAATTGCTCTAGAAAGGAACTGACCACATGGAAGAGAAAATACATTGTTGGACCACCTGAGAGTAAAAATATAAGAGATCTAGAAGGTGTAGAAGGAAAAGGCAGACCTAGAAGACAAGGGCAGACCCAAAAGTGAATTCTTTGACTAGAAAGTTGGAGGTCTGCATTTATTCCTAAGAGGAAACAGGATATGGGAAGGGAAAACAAGGCCCAACTTCCATGGCCAGTGCCAGGAGCCCAGGTTGGGAGGGGTGCACTCTAGGAGCTTCTTTCCTTCTCCTCCCGAATGCCTTACATTTGCTTCTCATGCAAGGGTTCTATTCTCGTGACTGCTCCAGAGTGGAAATCGACCAAAGAATGAACAGCTATGTGCAGGCTGACAGAGGCCAAGCCGGGTTAGCACATGTGAGAAATGAACTAGGGGAATTCACCTGAAATAGTTCAGAGACAGAGCAAAGGAAAAGCCACAAGCTGCCTCCTCCCGCTTCTCTTGCGCCTTGGAGGATGACGTTACCACCACGAGTGGGATAAAGTGTAAACAGACTTCAAGGAGCTCTCAAGGGTGCAGGACAATAAAACCTACATCACGTAAAGCTCATGGCTAACTTCTAGAGACCAGCAAAGGCGGTCATGCAGGCATTTGGGGGAGGACTTGGACCAGCACACAGGCTTTGCCCACACAATTCCATCTTCCACTTCATGCATTGCCTCTGTCCTTAAATCGACCATGGGGCCTGGAAACAGGGTCTGTTCAAGACTGTGGCATCGGCTGGATTCATAATTAGAGAAATTTAGGTTACTGTACATGCCAGCAAGGGCCATTGTTTATCTGAAGGCTGAGATCACATCTGTGACGATTGGCCATCCGGGATAGCCATCTGTCATTTCAGGGAATCCTAAGGGGATCTGGCCTGGGTAGACAAGGTCCTGGGAATGGGCAGGGCCAGGGCTGCTGCTGGTCGCCTCCAGGTCTCTGTCACCAGAGCTTCTTCACCTTGTGCTGACTTTACCCATCTGTCTCCAGGAGGATAGAACCAGGCCCCTGGGCTGCTGCTGCAGCTTCACATGGGCAGTGACTGTGCCTGCAAGATTTACCTCCTCCAGTCTCAGGACCTGACCCGCAGGAGGCATCAGAACAGAGGTCCTCTCTGGAAAGTGTCCTCCTGCAACCTTAAACTCTACTGCCAGCAACCCGGGCAGCCTAGTGGAGGCTGAAATTCACTGAGTTCTTTGTCTCTGGGGCTTCTTCCCATCGCTGACATGGCCCTGCAGGTGCAGAGGGTTATAATGAAGCTGAAATGGACCAAGAAAGGACATGCTGCATGCCACAGCAGCCACTGTCCTGACTGTTAGCTCATAGCCACTAGGTTTGAGCAAAGCCTGTCCCCAGAGAGCGAGAGAAACTGAGAGGTTGCGGGCGCTCTCCCCTTGTGGGTCAGGAGAAGGGCCCAGCAGGGAAAGGGAATGGAAAGACCACGAAAACACAGCAGCCTGCTTTTGTCTCTTCTAACCACAGCTCTAAACATTTGATAACAACATCAAAACCACAAATTTCTTTATCCCTGCTATTGTGTGGAACGATGGCTTCAAGAAAGCGAGGTTAAGGAGATTTAGTTGAGGTCAGCCAGCAAATCAGTAAATCCTGGAAACAATTCAGTCTCTCTGCTCTTTTTCAACCACTACCCTTCCCTGCTTTCTACTGCTGTTTAAAGAGGAAGCTAGGCAAGCAAACATGAAGTGTCCTAGGTCCTTTGGCATCAGAATGCAGACAAATGCTAGAAACCATTTCCATTTTTGACTGGACAGAAATAACTTTGAGCTTTCTTATTTTTTCAGGGTTGATGGCGTGGAGGGATTGTAATGGTAAAAGTAGGGGAAAGGGAGTGTTTTTGATTCAGGGATGCTGACCTGGGAGATTTATCTGTTCCAAGAAACAGGTCACTGGTTGACCTGTGTATCCTTTAGCTACAACACCTATAGTGTTGCAGGTTTAGACCAGGAAGAGGGAGGGCAGCAGGAAGTACAAACTTGCTGGCTTTCAGACATTTAAAATCATCTCTGGATTCAAAAAGCCACCGTCCTTTATCCCAACATATCGTACACTGTGAAGTCTACCCTGTCACCTCCCTCTCCCCTTTCCATAGCCTCTTCCTAGCTTTTTTTCCCCCTCTCTTTAATATTTATCATTATCATATATTTTACTTATGTAGCACTATATAGAAATGTGCCTTTAATTTGCTTCTTGTCTCCTCCCCTAGCTAAGCTCTGTGATGGCAGAGATCTTTCTTGTTTTTGATCACTTTTTTATCTGCCAGATCTACAACAGTGACTGGCCCAGGGGGCTACACAAATAAGACTTCCCGAAAAAAATGAGTAAAAGAGAGAAGGTGAAGATGATAACTAATGAAAATACTGTTGTAGGATCTACTGTATACAAAGCTCCAGTAGACAATTTACGTAAAGTACAATCCCTAAGAACTCCCGTAGGCTACTATAATGAAATACCACAAACTAGGTGGCTTAAGCTACAGAAATGTATTTTCTCACAGTTCTGGAGACCAGAAGTCCCAGATGGAGATATCCACAGACTTGGCTCCTCCTATGTTGTCTCTTCTCGCCTTGCAGACAGCTGACCATCTACTCCCACTGTCCTGACGTGGTCATTCTCGGTTTGTGCTTGGCCGGACCTGGTGGCCTCTTTTGGTATGTCCAGTGTCTTCTACTTGGGACTCTTGTTAGAATGGATTAGGACAAACCCTGAGGGCCTTGTTTCACTCTCTTTCCTCTTTAAAGGTCCCATTTCCAAATATAGTCACAGTTTCTTTGCATTAGTGTTCGCTGTGACCTTCTTGAGGGTTAGGACTCCAAGGACTGGAATCTGGAGGGAGCACATCATTCAGCCTGTAACACCCATTACAAGGAGTATGAGGTGTTAGAAAAATAAATTCATTACAAATTAATAAATAAAATAGATGTATAATGTCAGGCAGAAAGAACACATTAAAGATAAGTAATATAAGGTACAACTACACAATAGAAAATAAAGCAGTGCAGTATGGTCAGTTGTTAGTAAATCCTTCTTTTTAGTTCTTGAGCAATTGTTTATTACTCAGGGCCTTGTTTTTTATCTGGAAGGAGGGAATAATAGACTTGATGAGATGATCATTTATTGAGATTATGATCACATTGATGAGATGGACACTTTATGCCACTTCCCAATGGCATGGCATGGACTAACTGTTCAATAAATGCTGTTTACCTCCTTTTTCCTTATCTTCAAAAATACTCTTTTCAGTTTCAGCACCACATCTTAACTAGACCATCGATAGCATTGGGAAGAATGTCATTTTAAAGAGATTCTTTCCTTTTCCTCCAAAAGCAATGGGATTTTTTTCTTGATCATGAAATAACATACACTCATATTTTTAAAAATACAAACAATAGAGAAATGAAGTAGAAAGCAAAAGAAATCCAATAGCTAACAACCTCCTGAACAGATGGTAATCACTGTTTGTAGCTTTGCATAGAGCCTTCTCTATTTTTATATAAATATGTAATTTGCTTTTCATATAAAAGTAAAGTAATTCATAATGGGAGTCTCTCTATGTCAGTCTGTATAGATCCAGCCTGTTAATTTATACATTTGCATTACAGACACCCGTAAATTCTAAGAAGACACCTGTGAATTCTCTGGAACTTCTCAGACCATCCAGGAGGCTGAGGCAGGAAGTAGCATGTGCCAGTCGCTGAGCTACTGTGATTCAGCTCTAAACCCATGCTCTTGATTCAGCTGGAAGGGCAGGGATCTCCACCACAGGCCTCCTTCATTCCCTGCACTAGGCTCCCTGTCAGACTCCGCCAGTAGGGGATGTTGAGAAGGTGGAGGACGGGGAACAAGAAGAGGGGACTTCCTGGTCGTTTCCTGTTCCTTTCACACCTGTAAGCATCATCCTAGCAGTGCTGCTTCCTGTTGGCAGCAACAAAGACTTCTTCTAGTAGCAGCTGAATCCAGTTTGTTCTTCTCCCAAAACTTACAGAAACAGCCTCATTGCGTGGGAGGTAACAGTTGGCCAGCAACCCCTCTTTGGTGTTCTGGATCCCAGGCTCTTGGGGGACCCTTGCTTCTCTGAGCTCAGAGTCTAGCACTTACTTGACAAGCAGCACCCATTCTTAGAGACTGAAGATGCTGTTCCTCAATGCTCTCCATGCAGGCTTTTAGGATTTAGCAGAAGCAGCCTTACGGAAACCAGCTGGTGTAATTAGTACTACCAGTCTCAGGAGTGATCGATGCAATTGTTTGCTAACTGTGGTGATTTAGTGTTCTTCTGCCTTTTTGGTTACTTAGTTAACAATTTTATAAATTTATACTAAATTCTTTTTGTCCAAATAGCTAGTAGATATGAGTATGATGCCTTCCTTCATGGAACAGCACAGAGCTCCAGCATTCTGCCAAGCACTTAGGAGAGGGCAGCTGTGAGCATTACCAGAGTGGGGAGGGGGAAAGGATCATTAAGAAAGACTCAAACAGACTCCACGAGCCTCCATGTAGAAATAAGGAAGGTAGAGCATAGGCTACCTATGCTGCTGACTTAATATGCAACCATCATTTTTCAGCACCGAGGTCTGCCATTAGTGAAAAGACTTTGAAGAATCACCAAGATGTGTATTGAAAGTTAACCCTAAGGGGTTGTGTTTGAGCCAAGACTTGCAGATCTTGAACATTTAATCTTCATTTGAGTTCATTTTATCATTTCTTAAAGTCTTTTACTCATTTTGGCTTAATCATTTATCATGCTTCTTTTCTTGTAGATCTGTGGATTGGGACACCTTTTCTTTAAAATATAGTGCTCAACCCAACAAGCCATGAATATTCCCTCTCTACTTTACAAAGCTAATTAAATTCTCTTTCCTACTATAGTATTGATTCTTCTTGCCAACATTTCCTGCTCATTTCGGCAGCCGCAACTTTTATTTGGATTCTTCCTCTACTGTCTGGTCTGCTACAAGAACCCTTCCTCCAGTCTGCTGACCTCCAGTTGCTTCTGATTCCAGTTCACCTTACAAGTCACAATGGATTGATTTGCTGTATTCAATAATTCTTCTGCTCAGACTTCTTTAAAGGTTCCCCGCTGCCTACAGGCCCTACTTCCTTAGCGTGACATTCAAGTTGCCCTCCACCAAACCTTCAGAGACTGATCTCCAGCAACTCACTTTCCTGAACTTATTATTCTAATCAAACAGGTTTTTCATTGTCCTTAGATTGCACCTTAGCTTTCCTTGCCTACAAACTCTGGCTTACCTTATTGTTGCCAACAAGAATGCCCTACTTATTCCTACCCCTCTCCAAATATTAGGAAAAGGCCTCATTTCATGCCTTTTTTTTTAGCAGTCCTTCCTTACCACTCCAGTAAGCTCACCTCTCGCTTCCTTGAACTCTTATGTCCCTTGATGTTTTTACCCCTTAATAATACCAGTGACCATTTACTGATAACCTATTGTATAACAGGTACTCAATGGATACTTGATTATCACTACTCTTCTCTAGTACCCTTCACACTGTTCTGGAAGAAGAAATTGAGACTCAGGGCTGTTAAAATTTTCCTGAGGTCACATAGTCATGGAGAGGGGAAGTCAAGAAGAGCATAGGCCTCCAGCTGTCTTGTCACCAGTCGACCATGAAGTCAAAAGGCCTGGTTTAGTCCAGGTTCTGACACTGATGAGCAGTCAAACCCTTCAGGTACAGCTTCACTTCCATGAACTTCATTTTTTTGTCCTTGAGGCTCCTTGCACCACTTACACTCGGAGAGCCTGATCACAGAGGGTCAAAATCTCATTACGCTCTTCTAGACGAGAAAAAGACCTCTGATATCCCGACTGGTGTTCTGATTGGCCCTTTACAGGAAAAGGAAGATGTGGCAGGGCCAGGACACTGCAGTGACTGCTTTTTGCAGGATGCGTGGAGGCATCTTGTCTTATTGAATTAAGTATTTGTCTTTATGCAGAAACTCCAGGCATTTTACAGGAAAGGTCTTTTGGGAGTTTCCACTGTCAATCTGCCATCCACTTCCAGATGAACAAAGGGTATGGAGAGCTCCTTGGACGGCAGAGAGGCTTTCTTTTGCATTTTATGGGCCCCACGGAGGAGCAGACACATGTTTGACTTTAGACAGGAGATTCTGTTCAGTAACAGCCATGACAACCTGGACCCGTGGCATGGAGAGTGTTTGGTGATCAGAGCTACTCAGCTTGTGCTTGAACACAAACCCCGAACCCTGGACCTCGCGGGCTGATCTTACACAGCCCTGCCAGACTACCATGAACCCTGGAAAAGCAAGCCAACAGCAAGGCCAAGATATTTCAGCCCCAGAGTCATGGTTAAATCAAATTCTCCAGTGTGCCCTCGCTGACCCTAGTTGTAGAAAGAATATGGACTTCGGCAAAGTAAATTCATACCTGGCCCCTGGCCCTTGCCACCCGTCTCAGGGTTTTGACTTCTCCTTTTTAAAACGAAGCTCACATGTGCCACCTTATTGCATCATTTTTCCACCTACAGCAAAGAATGAGCAGGAAGTGCCTGCTCCACAGGTGGCACTCAGAGAAGATGAGCCTCTCTCCTCGTCAGTGTCTCAAGTAGCTAACCAAGTACCAGCAATGAAACATTTCCGAATCATCAGGGGATGGTGTCGGACGGCGCGTCTAAGAAGAAGGCCATAGGAGCAGCATCTATCCCGTTCACGTCTCCCATTTCTACATTTTCTCCTCATTTAAATATCCCATTTGTGAATCTTGCAAGAAAGGAAAGAAATCACTCGTTGTTTAGGCGATTTCACGCCTCCCCTCCACCCTGCTTCTGGAGGTAAATCCTAAGAAAGCCGGCGCAGCGCTTCTCACCCGTGTCACCGCCAATCCCAGGAAGCCACGCTCCTGGCGCGCTTTTAAGTGCCGGCGCGACTAATGAAGTGTGACGTGGCTGAAACGTGCTGCCTTCTCTTCAAGGCGTACACCCGAGCTGACAAAATGTGGCTAAGTTTAGCTGCCATTAGACAACAAGCGTCTTCCTAACCAAAGGGGTCTCAAGGGCGACAATGAGCTGAGACATGTTCCTGTCCTAACACGGGTTTGCTCAGAGCCCCTTGGACACAGCCCTCACAAACACATGAGCGCTCCTGGGCACTGTCGAGCTGTGTCCACAGTGGCCAGGGCAGGCTCTTCTCTCATGGCCTCTGGCCCTGAAGAGTCTCCACCAAGGTGGGAGGAAGGGTATTCAGATGGTGACCGGTCAAATAGAGACCATATTGACCATAAGTCAGTAGCACAGGCTTCCACAGCGCTGATTACGGGCCAGTCTCTGTTCTCACCACTGCGTCCTCCTGCCTCTAAGGAATGCATTCAGTGTGATCAGAAAATCTGTGTTTAAATTCTAAATTTATTACAATAAAAGACACGGTGTCTTTGATCCCCCTCACATTCACCTAACCAGCAGGGGTTGCAGGGCCACCATCTGTGATCACTGCCCATGCGGCTTCCTGCTGGTTATGGGCCCCTCAGAGATGGCAGGAACTTCCTGATTCTGAGAATCAAAGCTGAAAGCTAATGATGCTCTGCTTGCTTCCACTTATCTAGCTGTCAAAAGCACCTAATTCCTGTGTTAAATCCTTTCCTGTTTGAAATACTGCATCTAGAGTAGTCTCTGTCCCCTGACTTAACTCTGATGATCAATAACGTTGAGGTACAATAGCAAGTGATTTATTGAAGGTTTCTCACGTGCCACAACTATGCTAAGAAATATGTCATTCAATCCCCGCTATAATAATGTAAGCTTCTGTATTTTATAGATGAACAAATGGAGAATTAGTCCAGGTGGCATTCCTGCATTCTCCTAGTTAGCAAACAGTGAGCTAAAATGGAGCTCAGGTCGTCTAAATCCAGAATCTTCACTCACAGCCACCATGCAAACTGATCCATTTCACTTTAAGATCACAGCCTGCCTCAGAAGAAAGGCCACCATCATTCTTGGACGAGCTGATTCTCAAAGGAAAGAGAAAAATATGGAGGACTTTGAGGGCAAAGACTGTGGCAGTCACTTTGCCTTCATCCTTACCCTGCCTTTGTTCTGTAGCTAATACAATTCCACACACATGTCAACCTTCCACACTCGCACCCTTCCTCCTCACGTCCTGCTCTCCGTAGCCTTCATGAGAGGGATTATGGTCCTCACAGTGTGGCGAGGCCAACTGAGACATCTCTGCAAAGCCTTCCTTCCTCTCTGGGTCACCCAGTGGCAGCCCCACTTGGGACTGCTTTCCTCCTCCTGCTGCCCGATAGTCCCTGGCTCCCTTGTGGCTGGTATCTCAATGCACTCTGTACCAGGATGGGCTGAGCATGTGTTTCCTCTCCGGTTGGTTTAGAGATGCTGGTTGTTAAGTGGTCCTTTAATATACAGGGCCTTGAAGATGCCCCCTTGCTTTCCAATGGGATCTCCAACAGCGCTCTGAACATCAGAATTTGTTCCACCCAGCCCCTCCCCCAAGTCCCCACTTGCTGACACCTCATGAACTCCATGCTCTTCTGCCCTTGGGGCCTGACCATGACTCCAAATCGTAATGTGCTCAGTCAGTCCTGGGTATCCTTTCCCTGACACCGGGCTATTGTCCAGTCAACCCAACGTGGAGCCGAGCCCAGACCGGCAGGTTACTCTCACGACTCTCCAAGGCCTGGCATCTCCAGGACTCCCAGGATGCACAGCTCCTCAGCCCTATCTCTGTCTGCCAGATAGCCTTGGAGTTTTCACATCACCCCCACAATGACCCATTCATGGTAGAGATCCGGGAAGTATCCATAGGAATAAAAGCGAACATCCACAATTTGGGAAGGTCTCAGAAATGAAAGAGACATTGAAAGTAACAGTTGCCAAAGAAGAATGAAGGGACCATCTTTCATATCAGTAGTTCGGTGAGGATGAGGGTGTTCCCTTCTCACATATGTGAGAAGATGTTTGTCTGTCTGATGAGAAAATTCAGACAAAGCAGATTCGATAGGATCCAAAAGAAAGAAAAAAGATGCATGAAAGAGGCTGGAAGAAGAGACCACATGGGGCTTTATGAAGCTGAAAGGCAGACCCACGGAAGCAACTGTCAGAATAAGTGTCAAGAAAATGCTTTGTAGGCAAAGGAGGAACACAGGAGGGGATGGGAGAGGAGAAAGCAGGCCCTCAGAAGATGGAATATAAAATAGGAAAGCAGGTCAAAAGTTTAGGGAACAGATTAAAAGAGAATAGGGAAGAATAAAAGAAGAAGAAAGATGGTAGAAAAGAGTGGGAGAGAGACAACTGCAAATTCCACCAGGAATTAAAAATGGCCAGAAAGATCACTGAAAAATCCTGCATAAATACAAAATGAGCTGTGTGCATACTGGGAGATCATTACCATTGCCCTACAGTTTCTGACTTTCTGGAGACGGACCTTGTATTCACACGATCATTTGGTCAATCTACATTAGAGGTAGCATCCTAACAAACAACCATACAGCTTCTTGACTTAATTTAGGCTTGTTTCTAGCTCATTATGCAGTTCCATAGTAGGTCACCAGGTGCTCTGCTTTCGGAGCCTTTAGTTAGGGACCAAGACTAAGGAAGGCTCCATCCCCTCTGCCTCCACAAGGGCTGAGCAAACAAAAGGGAACATGGAGAATCACATCCTGGCTCCTGTAGCTTCCACCAAAGAGGGAAGTACCTACTGTCCTCTCCCATGTCATGGACCACCACCAAGTCACATGGCCACGCGACATCAAAGGAGAGGGGCTGTAATCCCACTAGGCATCTAAAAGAGCAAGAAATATTTGATTGACAGAACGAATGTGGTAAATTCCCAAGTTCTCTAACGCCAGCACAGGATATTCTTAAGCAGAATTCACAGAGCCGTAATGAGGCAGAGCAGGAAGGCATGGACACAGTACCTCACCTTACTTTCTGAATTTTCTGGTAGGGAAACAATCTCAAGGACAGTAACAACTTGTTGAGGACCCCACTGCTGGTGGGAGAGGCAGGCAGTGATGATTCCCACTTCCCAAGCCACCTCTGCCACGCCAGGGCACTTCTCATCGCTTAATAAATATCGATTTATTTGAACTACCGGATTAATTCCAGCCTGGAACAGGCTTTTAATTATGACTATAAGAAAAAGAAGAGTTATCGTGCCAAATGCTGTAGTGCTGCCAAGTTGTTTGTACCTCCAATAATGAATCCCAGCCATCTAAATAAATAGAAGGCAATTAGGAGTTTGAAGTAAGAATTTGGGTAGGATTACAGAGAAATGTTTGATGATATACATTACCACTTCTACAAAACATAGACTTATTCTTGGCCATTAGAAAAGATATACATAACCTCATATGCATATATACATATACATATTCACATCTATGGACAGTGTTTCCAGAAAGATGCCCAAGCAAGAGATAATGGTGGGAGATCTACAAGGAAGAAAAAGACACATTTTTCCATATGCCCTATTGCACTATTTGAAATGTTCTACTCTGTGAGCATTACTGTTTTAATAAAAACAGTTACTAAAACAATAAAAGAAGATTTTAAAAAGTAACAGATGTCAAAAAAAAATCC
Organism: Fukomys damarensis; assembly: GCF_012274545.1. NCBI lineage: Eukaryota > Metazoa > Chordata > Mammalia > Rodentia > Bathyergidae > Fukomys > Fukomys damarensis. The sequence continues at coordinate 13,907,005 of NW_022900937.1, forward strand.
TTAATGGGACTCTGCAGGATCTTTCAGGGTAACATGAAGTAGAACAAGACGAGCAGAGAGATTAAAATGGAAGCTGCCGACAGCACTTAGCAGCAGGCAGCACATTTTTTAGCAAATTGCAATATATTTTTATGTCAGACAAGCATATTTAAATATCATTAGGCTGGGGTAGTCAAGATCTGGGTTCAAGCTCCCCAAACGTATGGCCATCTTTGGCTGTCTCCCTGGGTGGGGGAGGGGCCGCTGGAGCCTCTGTGGGGTTCACATTTCCCATCCATCGACAGCCCCAGACATGGGTTTCTTCTCAAGCTCTGCTTGTGCGCTGGCCCCTCGGATTTTGTTAGAGCCAGCACATTTGGTGGAAAGGCCCAGGGCCCTGCAAACAGAGATGCTCTGGTGTGCATTCCGTACCACCTGCCAATGAACTGTGCAAACCTTGAGCAAATTACTTAACCTCTCTCTGTTTTTGACAAGGTGGGGGAATGTCTGCCTGAAGAGAAGCTGTGAAGATCAACTAAATAGTAATGCAAAGAATCCCTGGTGCTTCTCAGAAACGTTAACCTCCCTTCTAAAACTATCTCCGTAAACCAACTGAGAAGATACTGTAGCAGAGGAAAACAGAAAAGGCCCACTTCCAGAACCTAGTTCTTTCCTTCGATTTTGTTGTAAACAAGGAGGGGACAGGCCTAGATGGAACAGGCATTCTTCTGGTAACTAAAATCTTCTGTCCTGAGCACAACCAATGATTGCCCTAACCAGTGTATCTTTTTGTCTCTCCATAGAACAAGCGTTGTACCGTGCTTGTTGGTACAATTGTACCAAGCATTATACCAAGTGCTGTACAATTCCATCTAACCACAAAAATTGTACATATTACAGAGCGTTTTCACATATTATCTTCCAGTAAGTCTCCATATGAACCACTCATCTACTTATCTAGTCATTTATTTAGTAAATATGTATTTGAGTATCTTCCACATGCCTGGCACTATCCTAGGATCAGACATAGATTGATAAATAAGAGTTATAGTGATTGCCCTCAGAAATCTTGAAATTTAAGGGGAGGAGATATAGTAATTCATCATTCAAATAAATGACCAGGCAAAACTGTACTGCGTGTTCTCCAGGCCAAGATGGTGTGGGCAAAGGTCCTGTAGAGAAGACTCCAAAGCGGTAGAGACACAGCCTGAAATGACTAATGGGTGACTCCGCAGAAGTAGCAAGAGTGAGCTACGGAGAAACTCCCTGAGGAACCACAAGGGATCACTCTTTGCCAGGGGCTGGATGCAGGCAGCTGAACTAACAAGACATTGAAGAGCCCAGCTGTACTCAAGGGAAGAGAAGTGGGCAGGACTGGCAGGATGGCTACATTGTCTGTGCTCCCTGAATGGCTACGGAAGAAAGCCTAAGGGAGTCCTGGTCCTGTTTGTGTCCACTGAGCCCTGTGAGACAGGGAGGAGAGGAGGAAAAAGAGGATGGGGTTCACCGACCTTATTTCAAAGATGGCAAGAGTGAGGCAGTACAATGTTTGAGGAAGAGGGTGATGTGAGCCTCACTTTAGCAAGGAAGTCATGAATTCAATACCTTCCTCGGTATCCAAGCTTGCTCAGTTCTGTCTCTGAGTCCATAGACATCTATATCATTGTTGCTGATGAGCTCTGGAAATTTTCCCAGCCCCAAGAAACCAGACGACAAAATTAATGGGATCTATAGCCATGAGGGTACGTGGGGCTCCCCATAAATCCAAGATGACTGCAAACTGTCAACATTTTTTGCTAGTTTTCAAACGGGCTCTTTCTGTGTTGCCCAGGCTGACCTTAAACTGCTGGATTCAAGTGATTCTCTTGCCTTGGCCCCCTTTGTAGTTGGAACCCCAAGTGTACACCACACCTGGTCTTTGTCAACATTTAGTAGAGACTGTAAGGGAGAGAGCATTGTAAGTCTTGAGTTAGTTACTGGAATGAACAGTGGTTTTCAACCTTGGTCTTTAGTAGTGACTCTAAAAAGAGTTCTGCCCAATGAAATCAGAATCTCTGAGTGACGGCCAGGCATCCCTGTGACTTCAGGGCCCCCCAGAGACAGGGGAGGACCCCCCATGGAGACCATACACTTGTGTCCAAGTACTTGCCTGCTGGTATTGAGTGCTGCAACTGGGAGAATGGGCTGAAGCTCTTTTCTCAGACCTGAAACCAGGAGGTTGGAGCAGGCATCACCCCAGCCCTTCCAGCTCCACAGTCTGACAGCCACTCAAAGAAACTCAAACAAAAACATGGAATCGGCACTCCCAGGATGAGAGCCCTCTGGGCTCCTAGGCTTATGAGCGTCCATGATGCTGCCCCTCACCTCTGCTCTGCTGCTGCTGCAAATGCAGCTCATCACCTTGCCAGCAATGCTACTGTGAGGCCAGGTAGGAAGTGCAGGGACCGGGGGTCCAGTTTAATGTGCTCGCCAGCTGTCATGAAGCCAGCAGCTGTGACTGCCGGGAAGCAAAGGAGATGATGGCATCATTACTGGTCCTGAGCCTGAAGTCCCCATCAACTAGGGCAGACTGGTGGGAGCTCCCCTGTCAGTGGGACCACAGTGTGGTGTGGGCACCTGTTACGACTCCCCATGTCCAGCTGTTCCCTGTGTCCTGGTGCCGTCTCAGCAGGTGCCCAAGCAGGGCACTGAGAATTCACAGACACACAGCATGCTCTGAGGTTGGTAAAAATCTCCTGAACTATATTCCATGTTGCTCCCTTCCCAAGTCTTTTTCAGTCATGCACCAGACTTCTGGGCTACTCTTCTTGCTGATGACTCGCCTCTGGTCTATTCCAGCTGAGTGACCATGTCAGGACACAGTCTCTCTCTCTCTCTCTCTCTCTCTCTCTCTCTCTCTCTCTCTCTCTCTCTCTCTCTCTCTCTTGCTTGTACCGTAGATCAAACTCGGGACCTTGCGCTTTTGAGGCAGGCGCTGGCACCACTGAGCTAAATCCCTGGCCCTGGACACAGTTTCAATTTCACCCTTATCCTGAAAGAGGACTTCTCTGGCTCCCATATCTAAACAAATTTCCAGGGTCTTTTTCTTTTTACCGACTCCACTGAGTTCCTCCATGGCACTTAACTACAGTCTAATATGACCCACTTCTTGGTCCACTTCTCTGCTCTCCCCCCACTAGAATATTAGTGCCCTGACAATAAGGTCCTGGTTCTGTTTATGTGAGGCCCCAATATTTAGCACAGTTCCTGGCATAGGGATAGATCTCAGTAAGCATTTGTTGAGTGAATAAATGAAAGCTCATGGCTAAAGTCGTCATTTAAATTTGTATTTTAAAAAGTCCTTTTTTATTAGTATATGTTTGTAAAACATAACAAATACAATCATCACAGGGAATTTGTATACACACATATATATGTATATGTATAAAATACAACTTATTTGATTTTACTTTCCCTTCTCCTTCATCCCCAGGTCTTCCCATTTCAGCCAAGTGAGTCATTCTATTTTCTATCTTTTATCTTCTATTGTTCCCTTAAATTATTTACACTTTAGGCTTCTCACATAACAGAAACCATGCAACATTTAACCTTCATCTGACTTATTTCAGGCAGCATTAAGGCTCAAGGTGCATCTATTTTCCAATAAATTACCCAAATTTACCCTTTGTGGCTGACTAGCACTCCACTGTGTACAAATGCCACATTTTCTTTACCCCTTCACCTGTTGATGGACATATAGGCGACTTCCAAGATGTAGCTATTACAAGTTGTGCTGCAATGAACATGGACGGGCATGCATGACCACCCTCTGATGCCTTTAACTCTTCAGGGAGGATACATAGGAGTGCAGCTGGGCCTGATGGAATCTCTAGCTTTGGTTTTCTGAGAAATCTCCATACTGATTGCCACAGTAGTTAGTTCCACGTCACCGCTTTAGATGGCAAAGTGAACTCTGCATAGGTTATATTCCCACCAACAACATAAAAGGGGTCCTTTTTTCACCAGAATCTCACCAGCATTTGTTGCTTTTTGACTTCATGCGCACAGCCATTCTTGCTGGAGTGAGACTCTCATTGTTGCTTTGACTTGCCTTTCTGGGAAAGCAAAAGATGCTGAGTGTTTTTTCATGTACCCATGGGCCATTTGTACATCTTTTGAGAAGTATCTATTCACTTCAGCTGCCCATTTTTACTGGATCTTTTAGTTTTGCAGGGTCTAATGTTTTGAGTTCTTTATATATTATAGATATTAGTTCAAGAAAAAGCTGATAAAATTTTTCCCCATTCAGTACGTTGTCTCTTCACTCTGCTGGTTATTTCCTTTGCTGTGCAGTTAATTTGCTATGATCCGATTTGGTGATTGTTGGTGTCATTTCTTGCACAGTTGGAGCTTTGTTCAGAAAGTCCTTGCCTACATCTATGTCTTTAAAAGTTTTCTTTACAAAGCAGGACCCCTGCCGTGTGGCCTGCGCTCCCCTTTCCTCATGTGCAGCTGATATTCCCTGTGTCCTACGGTAAGGGCATTTCACTGTTCTCTGAACTGCCGTGGCCTCACATAGTCCCGGCAATTTTTGCACGTGGCTCCCAATGTCTGGAATGGTAATCTCTCTTTTCTAGCAAACTCTTAGTGGGCCGGGGATTTGGCTCAGTGGTTCCACCACCTGTCTCACAAGTGCAAGGGCCTGAGTTCGATCCCCAGTACAAAAAACAAAACAAAACCAAAAACAAAACAAACAAACAAACAAAAACTCTTAGTTACCTTTGAGGAACCAGCTCACATTTCACATCTCATCTAAGCTCCCCTTCCCCATGCCTGTCTGTTCTCTGCCTTCCCACGGCACTCACTTCCGTCCATGGCATCTTCATTTGCATGCCATTATCCTAGCTTGTCTAAGCAAAGGCATCCTACTCTGGACCAGGAGCAAGCCAGGAGCAAAGCTTCTCCTGGTTCATCTTGTTTTCTCTTGGCACCCGGCTGTCCTATAGTCTGCAGTTAGTGAAGTTCTGTGAATCCTACCTGCAGTTCCAGAAGCTGTCCCACCTGATTGTCCGCAGTCCCATTAGAAGAATCAGAAACTCACAAGTGGAGGAACTGAAGAACAGGTGCTTCTGGATGGACACCCTAACTGTCCTCCAGAGCCCATCCAGGTACTTCATCTATTTACGAACTTTCTATAGCGATGATGGAAAGCAGAAAAACAATTCCAGTACTGACAAGCAAGTTAGGTGGAACTAAAACAACGAGATGCTTTTGCATTTTACCCTTCTACTCACAAAGGGCCTCTTTTAGCAAATGTTATTGGATGTCTACTATGTACCAGGAACTGTGGTAGGCATCAAAGTTCCCACAGTCATGATCTAAAGAAGCTGATGGAGGACAAGGAGCAGGGATAAATTATTCTTTCTTTAAAATGAGTACACACACATACGCACATATTATAATTTTATAAAATCTTGGATTTCTTCATAATATTTTCATACACGCACATAACACATTTTGACAGCACTCCCCACTGTCTTCCCTTAACCCCTTTCCTCACATCCACTTACTCCCTCCCTCTTATCCAGGGGCCTCTCTTCTAAGAAGTTATCCTTTCTTGTCCCTCTGCCTAGTTTGACAAGCTAAGGTGGCTGAAGGAAGATCCCATCCACAGTGGCAATTCAGTAGGAGTCCAGGAGAAGGGGCCTTCGCTGGGCACATGCCCAGGATGGATCAGCCAATGACCGGGGACCAGAGCCTGTCCCACACTGACAGAGAGGCACCGTGGAAGGTTCCATCACAGTCCACAGTATCGAGCTGCCTAGGAAATGCTCAGGAGCTGTGGAGCACCACAAGAGTGTGCCAGTTTCAGAGCCTTGCCTCCGTAATGCCCAGATCATTGGAAATATCTCTAAGGAAAACTTCTCTTGAATTTCTTGAATGGTCTGCCCATTGCTCCAGAATACTGGCAAACATCCCAACTGTGTCTGGGCTTAGGATTCTTCTACTTTGGAAGAAATACCTGTAAGTGTGACAGACACAGAAACAGGGCAGGTGCCCTTCCACCTGCCACCCTCTTGCTGTCAAGTGGGAGAGAGATAAGCTTCTAGTACGCATCCCCTATGCATCTGAAAGGTCGTATTTACACTTGGTACCCACAACGGCATTGGTGCAGTCACCATGTGCTTCTGCAGCTATTCCTCTTTTCCAAATCTCTTGCTAATACAGGGCCATGTATCCCCAGGATGCCCTAACCTAACCTAGGGCTGAGCAGGGACCCTTCTGATACTGAGAGACTTTCATGAGCTTTTGGCTCCATCTCCATTTTGGTTTTAAAGCCCAAATTACATCTATTATGTTCTTCAATAGAAAGGCTCTGTTGGCCAAAAGGGGATAATAAATTTTATAAATTACCCAATTAATCGCAACAGCAAACAATTAAGCTGGTGGGGACAATCGGCATCCTATCTTCCTTTTGGAGGGAGGTTTTAGGATGTACAAAATGCTGTTGTGGAATCTATTATTGATGCTATTGTTGATGTTGCTTAAACTTCTGAGCCCCTAGAGATTGGCATTAACTGGGCTAATTCACAGTGAAATAAAGCTGATTTGAAATACCTCTCTCTGAAAAGTTTATACTAGGAAAATTTCTCAATATTGTTTTATTTATCAAGTGCAATATTTTTCTAGGAAATGGTACTGACTGCATATTCCCAGTTCATGGTTATGAGCGCCTATTACACGAGGTACACACCTAGGAGTCCAGAGTGAAACTCTGTATAGGTTCTCACTATTTCACAACCCTCAAAAGACAGGGTGGGTCATTGATTCTGAGGCCTGTTTCTCTACAACCACACCAAGCAGTACAGGCCACCCTCTCTGCTTAGGCTCTGTTTAAAGAAGTGGAACCTGGAGACCTGCTCCCACTGTTCCAAGATCACAATCCATCTGTCTGAAGTTCCATGTCACTGCTTTAGATGGCAAAGTGAACTCTGCATAGTGATGAAAGAAATAATCCCAGTTACTGTTTCCAAAGAGCTTGTACATGCATGCTAGGAGTTTCTATTCGTGTTTTCAATAAGCATCATCCCTCCCTGGTACGTATCACATTGACCATTTTCTAAGTACAGAGCTAAGGTTCTAAAAGGTCACGCAATTTGCCAAGGGCTACAGAGTAGATTTGAACTTAAATCTACCTGATCCAAAGTCTGTGTTTTTCAGCTTCTCTGTAGGTGAGGAAGCAGGCTACTGGACATTTGTGAGATTGGACCGTGTGGAACAGGACACAGCAAGAGACTGAAGACTTGGGTGTTGTTAAAGAAGGACTCAGCCCACATGCTGGCCAAGAGAGCCAGGCCAAGGGGCACGCAGAGGCAGGGACAGTCATTTCCATCACTATAGTCATCAAGGTCTCCGTCACATTTTCCATGTGAGGAGGTGGAGTGTAGGGAGGGTGGTGGCCACTGCAATCTCAACCGGAAATGCTCTGGGGGACCGGAAATGATCTGGGAGACTACAAAGACCAGCCCTTCATTGTCAGCTCAGAAAGACTAAGTGACATGCCCAACTCCACCAGCTTACTGTGAAGCCAGCACCCCAACCTGAGTGTTCTACATTCTCAGCCCTCACATATGTGTGACAAGCAAACATAGCGCTTGTTTTCATAAGAGATTGCCACTCGCAGGAGACTCAGCAAGGAACAGATACAGAATACATAATGGCCTGAGGCCTAGGAAGTGAATTTACCCTGCAGCCAAGGAGTCTAAATTCCCGTGGTGAAAAGGATTCCTTTAGGGCTGTAGATAGTGGCTTCCCAAACCTTAGCCTTCTGCCCTATCCCACCTCTTCTTCTTTTCCTGAGTCCACTCCCCTGCTGCCATACTATAGCTAACCTTGAGCCCAGCAAGATACTGTGAAAAAATAATCCTAGCAAAATATCAGCTAATAAGGACCTCTCCAGAAGAATACGAATGTTTAAAATCTGGGAGAATGAATACTTAATGATTTTTAAATAAATAATGGAATAATGAAATAATTGAATTCAGGCCAACAAGTATTTCCTTATTGACATAGTTTATTTATTTCAAATGTGCATTAACTGTGTCCTAGGCATGCATATAATAGTAACTGTGCCTATAATGATAATGACTACCGTTTACTCGCCACCATTTTTATACATCACCTCACTGGGCCCTTAAAATGATTTGGTAAGTAAACAGCCTTACCTCTAAGGCATAGAATGCTCCCTGCTGATCTCAATATCCATTTCTCCTTCTGCTTAAAAGCAGAAACTTGATTTCAGCTCGTTATATGTTTGCCTTCTTGGTTAAATATACTTGTCAGGCATTCTTACTTGAAATTGTAACTATATAACTATGTTCCAGCTGATGAAATGTAAGCAGAATCGTGTTACAGTCTTCTGGGAAGTTTCCTTAAGGGAAGGGATATGCTTTGCTTTCCCTTCCTTCCTTTTTTTTTGCCTCCTCAAACATGGATGTGATGGCTTTGCTCTGGCTGCCATTTTTGAACCATGAGATTAATGGCTGATCACACTTGTAAGGATACAGATTCACCGAACATTTTGGGGAGGTACTGTCACACTGCTGTACCAACTACTCTTACATCCCTTTGTGCTGAAGAAAAGAAATACTTTTTAAAGCAATATAACTTTGTCCTTTTTATAATATGTAACAGGAATCTAATCTTCAGTAATACACTTCCATTTTTTCAATGAAAATAAGAAAATACACCAGATATGATGCTATATATCTAACAAAAACCTGTATCATTTTTCCTGGGGGTTGTAGCAGGAATACTTTGCCAGATTCTCTCACTGTTAGACCAACAGAGCATTAGCAGAAGCACTATGTTCCATTCTTAGGGCAGGCAATGAGCTCCCCACAATACCCTCCATGTGTGGTGCTCCCAGTGCCAGGGATCATTCACACTGAAGATGGGGGAGATGCAAGGGGAGCTGGGTGGAGCAATGTCTGGGCCAACAGAGTATTACCTCCCCACAACATGAGTGTACACAGTACACAGCGTGACCGAGGATGTATGGTCAATCCTGAGCATGTGAGAACGCATCAGCCAGGAGCAGAGAAGGGTAGCATTCAGCTGAGAATCTCAGGACACAGAGAAGCCAAGGACAAGCCTTTCTCCTCATACATAAAACCAGGCCACAGAAGCAGACCTGCGGCAAACAAAACGGCACTGGTGGAGGGAGGCAGCACAGTGTGCAATTTTTAGAAAGACCAAGTGACCCAGAGCTTGTGAGCACTAAGTGGGCCCAGGGCAGGCAGGGCACCTCATGGAGGAAATGACTCCAAGCCATGCCTGAAGAAGAGGGTAGGACTGGCATGGGCAGAGGGAAAGTACGGGAGAGACACAGCAAGGAGAAAGACCATGGTGAGCCTTCTCGTTTCACAAAGATGGAATGCATGAGGCCCTCACAGCATGGAGGGAGCCTACCTGAGCCTTGAAAGAAAGATAAATCAGAGTTCTGCCGTCAAAGACACAGTGGTGCAGAAGGCGTGGGGATGTCTTTGGGTGCACATCTGCACGGACTGAAAAGTGCTTTCCCAGGCGTGTGCAGGGCACAAGAAAATAGAAAATGGTGGGGGATGAGGAGGGATGGCAGGGCAGAAGGGCACGGAAGAGGCCATGGAGCCTGGGGGCTGAGTGGGACCTCTCCAGGTTGGGGAGGTGAGGCTGGAAAACCATCCCACGCTCTGGAAACAGCCTTGGCAGAGGGGTGAGAGACAGCACGGTGTCTGAGGGCGTGGGACAAGTGACAGGCCCAGGAGGTCCAGGCAGATCTGTAGTCATGAAGAGGGAGCACAGGTAAAGAGGCAGAGGCTGTGGGGAAGGTGCTGAAAATCTAGGCAGCCAGAAGGGTTTATATAAAACACAATCATTGGGAAACGCCCACAGCATAAATAAGAGCTATGTAGGATAACTTTAGAAGCGGGTTGGAGTCAGGCCTCACTTTTTTGAGGGGGGAAGATGTGTTAGAAGATGCAGTGGCAGCACGGCTCAGAACTTTGGAAAGGAAAGCGCCTATCAAGTAAGAGTGCAGACAGAAGGGCTTCTTCTGTCTCGGATCTCAGACAGCCACAGCAAAGCAGGGAGCTAGGAATGGCAGAAGTAGAGGTGGGGAAGGTGGATGAGGGACAGATGGGGACAGCGGGGACAAGGATCAGGAGATCTAAGAGCGGACAGCACTGGGGTGGTCTGGGGAAGGCTTCCAGGCACCAGCTGATTTCTCCTCCTCTTCTTCCAAAACCACTGTATCCCTGTTTGCAACACCCTTTTCCAGCTATATTTATGAGCTGGCTCGAAGTCATAAATAAAAGACTGATAAATGGGATATTATTAAATTTTTAAAATATCTGCTATCCTAAAATGACTTTTAGGGAAATAAAATAAGGCACCCACTGGGAGAGAATACTGGCAATACACATAGCTAATAAAGGACTTCTCATAATATAGAAAGAAGATTCAAAATTCAATAATAATAACAAACCCAATTTAAAAATGAGCAAAAGATGTGAACAGAATTATGAATGGAAAATGCAAAGAAAATACATGAACTGAATTAGTCTCTGGGGACATGCAAATTAAAGCTATGACAAGGTAGCACCACACACTAGTAGTCAAATGGCTCAAATAAAAAAATTCCGGTAAGGGTGAAAACCAGAGGAGACACATACATTACTAGTAGCACTTTGGGATCCACTTGGTAGTTTGTCTATGGTTAAACAAACTTATCACATGATCAGCAACTCTGCCCCTAGGTACCTACCCGAGGAAGAAATATTCGTGCCTGCCTAAAAATCTATATGCAAAGGCTGGTATTCATCATCAGCAAAAGCTAGAAGCGAACCAAAAAGTCCACCAACTGGCAAATGGGCACACCCATTATATCCATGTAATACGGTAGTCCTCGGTAATAAAAAGGAACAAGCTGTGGACACATGTAACAACATCAATAAATCTTCTCAATAATAGAAGCCAGATTCCAATGTCTCAATTACTGTGTGATTTCATTTATGTGACATCCAGGAAGTGACAGAACTACTGGAAAAAAGAATACATCAGTAATTGCCAGGGGCTGAGACCGCGGGAAGGACCAAGAGTGAAGAGGTCAGAGGAAAGTTTGAGGAGTGGGAGATATTTCAGATCCTGGTGACGAAAACAGTTGCACGGCTGCTTATTGTCAAAATTCAGAGTCCTGTTCACCTACGAAGGTGATTCTCATTCCACATCAGTCAGACTCAGTAACCGTGACTCAAGCACCAGTGCAGAGAGGCACTGTCTTCTTCAGGGCAGGGTCAGAGCTGACAGCCGTGTCCCGGTACACGCAGTCTGTGCCTCTTCCCGAGTGGCCATCAGCTGATGCTCCTGAGGTGTGGCCTTGAAGAATGATGCAGAGCAGAGATCCTGGAACAGGTTTTCTGAGCCATTGGGCCACATCATACCCTAGGGAGGAGGGACTCAGCGGTGCATCCTGAAGGAAGAGGCCCCACATCCTAGACTCACACGGAACTTATATTTGGATGCAAGCTCACTGTTCTTGCCCGGGGTGCGCGACAAAGATCAATTAGAAATAGTGCAGTCACCATCAGAAAGCTTCATTTACATTTTATACAGTAGTAAGAAGTTGTCACTTGCCAGTACCTAATCATATATTTTTAAATCTGGGGTGGCCTAGGAAGTTGAGCCACACCATGGCTCCCTCGCTGAAGTCAGCTTCTACTGCTCTCAGCTGAAGAAGAAATGAGCTCCCTCTACCTGACAGAGCAACAGTCTGAAACTCTAGCTTCTCTCTGGCCAGCTCCTTCAAGAAGGGAATCCCTTGGGGACCCGGACATCAGACAGGATGTGTGCAGCTCTAGAAACCATGAGCATCAAATGCCTTTGTGCAGAGCCAGGTGTAGAAGGGACTTCAAGGGAGGTCGCCTCTAGCAGAGCGTATCACGCTGCTAGGAAGATCCTCAGCAAACACTCTCAAGGCATCCAAGGGAAACTATCTTACAGATTGATGTGTGATTTCCCAGAGGGGACCATTTCTTCATCTCATTTGATTATCCATGAGGTTTTAAGCACCATAGTTTAAAGGGGTTTCCCCAGAATAAATTTTTGAATCAAATGGCTATGAAATCCCAAGGGGCCTCCAACTGCTTTACTTTGGTAGCACACCAGGGGCAACCGGAATTAAAATGGAACCAGAGATGATAATCTATGCAAAGATAAAGCCAGCTGAAAGGTAAAAATAAATGGGAACAAATCAGCCACACAGTAGAACACTCTCAGCTCCAGGAAAATATCAATTAAAAGTATTAGCTGCAAATATTTCCCGAGGAACTCACGCTGAAATCCCCCGCTGTGTTTCTCTTACTATTTACCTAGGAGTTTTAATTTGCACCTAATGCAAAATGCTTTTCTTCACCACTTTGGTTTCCCACTTGCCTTATTCCTCTCCAGTTAGAATAATGACTGGATATTTTTAAACATATGACTGTTTTGACAACTTAGAATAAAATAAGCGAGTTACCACTTTATCACTAAGGAAGCCTATAATTTGGTAGCTTGGTGCTCAGCTACCTTCTGCGACAATTCAGCTTAGCTGAGCATTAGCCGTGTGTCAGACATGGCACCAGGAACTCTGTCTAGAAAGAGGAACAAAGACACAGAGGTGCTTCAAGAACCTTGCGGTCCTGAAGGGAGTGGAAGGATACAAATGAGCCAAAAGGCATGACAACAGGCAATCCAGCAAAGAGACAGCTTATGGGAGGGGGCATGAGCATGAGAATCCTATCCAGAAAGGATTCTAGAGACTGTCCTAGAACCTTCACATTGAGCTATAGTCCCAGCCTTTTGAAAATTTAAAAATTTTTAATTTAAAATTCTCTAAGTCACCAAGTTGCCCAGAGTGGGCTCAAACTTGTGAGCCCCTTGCCTCAGTCTCCCAGAGTGCTGGGATTACCTGCATGCACCACCATGCCTGATTTGTGAGGGGTCTTTGGAACTGTCTTGAGCCCATCATTTGAAGGATGGCCAGTAATTCCCCATGTGAACAAGGGCAGAAAGGCCTTCTGGGCAGAGGAAAGAGCACACAGGAAGGGTGAGAAATATTGACAGTATGATGTATTTCTGGAACCACACAAACTTACTTATTGGAGGACCATCAGGTGCAAGGTGGCAGAGGTATGTGAGAGAAGCAATCAGAACTGGATCACAAAGAATGATGTCTGCCACGTCAAGGAGTTCAGGCCTCACCAGGAGGAAATGGGGCGCTGGGTCGGGAGTTCTAAGCCAAGGGCAGACATAATCACATTTCTACGCTAGAAAGATGACTTGTCAGCGAAAGAGATGTCACAGGCTGAAATGAAGCCCACGGCAGAGGAAGCAGAAGAAAAGGACTGGGTGAAGGGATGTCACAGAAGCAAAACTAATCCGCATGGCAGTGTAAAAGGAGGCAGCTATGCTAACCACAATACCGCCAATGCCTCCTGCAGTGTAGAGGAAAGGGAGACCCAAGGTAAAATGCACTCCAAGTTTCTCATCTAGGAAGCTATGTGGTTAACAGTGCCACCAAGGAGAAGGAAAAGAGAAAGAAAATTAAGGAGGGAAGGCGGGATCTGAGTGTTTGCACCCCCAACATGCATGCTAAAACTTAATCCTATCGGGATTGTATGTTGGTATTAAAAGGTAGGACCTGTGGAAAGTGTGTAGTTCAGGAGCTCAGAGCCCCCATGAATACCGTTAATGCCTTTATAAAAGTGTCCCAAGGGGTCATGTTTGCCCCTTCCTACCATATGAGGACCCAGCAAGAAAAAAGTCAGCATCTATGAGGAACAGTCCCTGCCCAGACACCACATTTGCTATAATTTTGATCCTGGATTTCCAGCCCCCAGAACTATAGGAAATACATTGTTTTATTATGCATAAGTTAGTCAGTCTAAGATACTTTGTTATAGCAGCTCTAACAGGAAAATGATTACTCAGTTTTGGTCAGATTATTTTCTACTTAGGTGAAGAAGTATAAGAAGCATTTCTTCAAAACTACTAAAGTGAAACACCAACCAAAGAGAAGGTGAGAAGAGCCAAAAACCAAAGCAGAGCCTGGGAAGACCATCAGCCTGGGACACAAAGGAAGTGATCCCAGCAAGGGCGCTACAGACAGGAATAATCCGGTGCAATATGCTCAAACTAGGGGTCTTCTGATCTCCTTAGCTGTCTGAAGAACGCTTTGCTGAAACACAATCTCACCTGGAGCTCAGGAGGGCAGACAGAAGTTGAGTTGCTCTCCCTGATGGACTAGGGCTGGGTACATCTTTAGACAACAGAGTACCTTCCTGAAAGCACAGGACTGTGTGATGCTGAGGGTAAAGGAGAATAGGTGACCCACAACAGCAGAAGGGGTGAGGCCTAGACCTCTTCCAAAATTGGGAAGGAAAATCAAAACAACATTCCATCTTTAGGCCATTACAAACATGCCCAGCAAATCCGGGTTTGATTTGTCATGTACTTGACAGATACGGACACAGAGCAGAGGCTGTAAGCACGTGAGGATCTCCTTCCAGAGCTCCACTGGAGAAACACCGCACCAGAGTTAGGCAGCCAATGCATCAGTCAGGTTACAGTCTAGGTGGCGGCTAAGAGAGGACCAACTCCTGGCCTCTGATGTTATTCAGACCATTCCTGTTTCCCTGGGACTCTGCCTCAATTTGAGAGCCAGCCTGAGGCAATTAGTGATCCATCCTGCTTTCTTTGAGGGTGGCAGCAATGAGTTTGGACTCCTCTAGCACAACGCTGGGCTTGCTGGAGATGTTCAGCAAAACCTAGGTTCTTTCCTCAGGACAGGGACCTTCTGACCAGAAAGACCATCTTTACTTACTCAGTACTAGCCACCTAGAACAGCCCCTTCAGCCAAAGCAGGGGGCACTGAAGGAATGATGTCTGAGACTTCTGCCCATCAGGTGGCAAAGCCACTTAGGGAGAAGTTAGAGATGGTCTTCACAACCACACTGTGGAAGGCAACCCTTCCATGGCTCAGTGGCTCCGAGCAAACCTTGTGGGAATATCCACACCAAGATGGTGGGACCAACTCTGAAACCAGAACAGCAGAAGGTCTCTAAGCAAGCAGAGGTCATAGGAACCTAGGGGGAGATGGAGACCAGCCAAGGGCACGCCCAGTCCTCCCATAACCATGTGGCTTCTTGCTACCAAAAGTCAGCCACAACATAAAAATTCTTGGCAATAGGTAGCAAATGTGAGAGATTTATTATCCAGCAAGCTCAAGGACCAGTCTTTAGCAGATACTGGAAGAGGAAGGGGTAGCCAGCAAGAAATTTGCCATTTACTTTACCTTGCTTTTGTGGATGAGATTAACCTTTGGCTGGCTGCAGCACACTTCTCCTCTAAGTTTGTTGCTGGAGAAGTCAGAGGCGTACTGCTTATTTTAGCTTTGCTGCTTTTGGAGGGCTTCCCTTTCAGATCTCTCTGTGTTTCTACATGATCCGCAGCATGGGAATGAGGGGATGGACCCTTAGTCTCACACAGAGTCCCCCACTTGTGTAACAAGTCTTGACACAAACTAGGGGACAGGAGACAAGGTAAGTGCATAACTCAATTTTCTGTCCAAAGAAATCCAAGTCTTCCTTTCCTAGAGGTGAAATCAGAAGTAATTTAAGTAGGCAGGGTAAAATTAGTCAAATGCAATCTGGTGTGAGAAGAGGAAGTCCTACTCTCAGTGATCCCAGGCATTATATACAGATTTTGAGGATCAAACATAAAACAGAGAGTAACTAAACTTTCAAAAGTCCCAGCAAATAACTCCAATGAGTGGGTATCTATCTTCTTAAGGCTGTTCTGGAATCTGCTGAGTGGAAGATAATGTTCTACAAGATTCCAGGAATTTCTACAGCTGCAACACAAGCACAAACATTTTTCTCAGTATTCAGCTTTTACTCAGAAGGAGACAGTTTTTAAGGGTAAACTTTTGGGAGGAATGCTTGTTGCTGAATCCACTCATGAAAAACCTGCTCCCTTTCACAGAGCAAAAGAGGAAGGTGTACACTGATAAGGCTAGAAGAGATAAATAGCAGAAAATTGAGCTACTTCAAGTGACCAAGTCATGAGGTTCAGTGGTGCACACCTGTGATCCTAGCAATCTGGGAGGCTGAGGCAGGAGGATCACAAATTCGAGCCCAGTCTGGGCAACTTAGCGACAACCAGACTTTGTCTCAAAATAAACAAATATATCTATAAAAGGGCTGGAGATGTAGCTCATTGCGAAGGCTCTGGGTTCGATGCACAACACTAAAAACATAAAAGGAGAGGAAAGGAAAACAAAGATCAAGCACAGAAAACTGAAGATGCAGGAGGGATGGAGGATAAAATGTGTCTTAAAAAAAAGTGATGTTTGTTTGATTTCAATGATTAGCCAATCAAAAACACTACTTTATCAAACTTCAGGTAAGACCGGAGCTTACTCTACCCCTTATTCACCAACCCCTGCAGTACAAGAGTCCACGTCCCTGAGGGCAGGGCTGGCTTTGAACTCTCCTTGGCCAGTGCCCAGCCCTAGGTCTCAAGCACAGTTGTCCCTGACACTTGCATGTTTAATGACTGAACAAGGGGTGGATAATGGAGAGACTGCAGTCTATTTTGGACATGAGTGGCCATGCTCAAAGTTTCTCTTAAATATAAAATGTAAATGACCTTTCTTATAGAAAGAAGCAGGTGCTTATAGGAAGCAGACGCCTGTAAAATCCTGCTGTTGGCGATTTCCAACCTGCCCAGGTTGGGCTGGGCAGGCCATTTGGCCGGGCCAGGCTGCAGGTTACCACAGCTCTCAGAGCCACTTCTCAGGACCGGCACCAGTCCCTGGCTCTCAAAGTCTCCTTCCTTGCAGAGAAGAGGGGGTAGTGCAACTCCACAGCGCCTCACCCCACTTTGTTCTCTTCCTTTGGCATAAACAAGACCTCCTTTGCATGGACCAATGGGAAATGCCACTGAGCTCCTGTGAAATCGCCATGCGGAATGGTAAAAGGTGGGATGTAAGTATTCAGGGACACAAAATTGTTCAACACATTCTCAATTACCAAAAAAATCTATCAAGGCAGCAGGGAACAGTCCTCATGCCTCCCCTCACATGCACACAATGTTTGCTCTGTCTACAAATTCTTTAGACACAATCCCAAGAAAATTAGATTCTTCAGGGAGAAAGGAGACAGGCACATTCATGTGTTAAAGTGGTATGTGCTTGGGAAAAGGTGCAGAGGTGTTTGTTGTGTCTTCCAGAGTCTTGGAGCAGCTCTGGATAATCCCTGGAACTAGGTTTTAGCAACTAGAAGACAGAACAACCACCCAGCACACAGGAGGAAGAGCAGCAATGCTGCAAATGGATTGTCTTCTTTGGGAGAGGGAAAAGCCAGAGTCTGAGACCAGGAGAAGTGGGGACAGAGTGAAGTTCTATGGACTGATGCCCGACTCACCAAAATGATCCTACCATCTTGCAGTTGTCTCCTTGATACACTTCAGTAACCCCTGAACCCTGATTTGAAAGGCAGCAGACCATAGCTGTGAAGAAAGTAGTCCAGGCTGAGTTCAAAGCTTCACTCAACCACACCTTAGCTGTAATCTTTGCCTAGCTTCTTTGTGCCTAAATTTCCTCATCTGATAATTGGGACAATGATGCTAATGGCAGCATCTACATCATAGGGAGCTTGTGAAGATTCAGGTATCTATACAGATCTTAGAACCATGAGTTTGTCATGTTTGAACTACTTTACTTTCTCATACTAAGGGCTACCCCCAAAAAAATTCCTAAGACACAATCCCAAGAAAAATAGATTCTTCAGGGAGAAAGGAGACAGGCACATTCATGTGATAAAGTGATACGTGTTTTAGAGAAAGGTGCATAGGTGTTTGTTATGCCTTCCAGAGTCTTGGAGCTGCTCTGGGTAAACCTCAGGACTAGGTCTTAGCAACTAAAAGGAAATGACACACAGTTGTGAAAATCATGGGCATCCCACAAGAGGGTGGAGGAGGAGTGGCTGACTTGTATAGGGAGGAAAAATAGTTTAGTAATTTGGTGCAGGAAAAGTTCTAACAAATACTCATGGTAAGCCCCTGCCCATGCTCCTGATTCTGACTTAATTGATCTCCAGCAGAGTGTGAGCATCAGAAAGGCAGTCAGAAACCTGAAGCTCTGAAGGGTGGGAGGAAGGACAAAGGAGGGAGGTATCCTAGGAAGCCACTCAGGTTTAGGGGACAGGACTGAGAGGGGCTGTCCAGTGAGACTCAGAGCCATGGTAGAAGAAGCAGAGAACAAGGTCTCTCTGGCCTCCCCTGCCAGCACACGAGAGTCCAGTGAGAACCATTTATAGGTGCTGTCACCCTCTGGACACCCAGAGCACTGGCCTGGGGTGTGGCCTTGCAGGTCCTTCTTCTGAACCTGCCTCCTAGTCTCCTCACAGCTCTTGCCCTCCTCACTCTAAATTACTTTACATGAATTTCACAGCCAGTCCCAGGCTGAGCTTTGCTCTGGATTTGTCCCCTGTTTACCTGCTCCAAACCCTTCCTGCATCTGAAACAGCCATGCATCTCTTCTCTGCCCCTATCTCCCACACCAGAGTTTTGTATTTTTCTAGAGAGCTGCCACCCTGTGAATGACTCCCATCCTCTTTATCTGTATCATCACTGACTCCATCTCATCCTTCTGCGGATGTGAGGGCTGAGGCCCCATCCCAGCATCCCATGGGCCATGCTGTGGCTGCACAGGTGACCTCTGCTCCAACAAAGGGAGGTCTGAAGCCCACCTGACCAGACCTCTGGATCCATGAGCGTTGCTGCCTGGTCTATTAATATACACACTTCCATCTACATGTGTATTCACATATGTGAGATACTTCGTTTCAGCTCCTAATGAAGCATCTTATATGCTCAAAATGCAAAGCATTCCTCTTTCAGATTAAAGGGGTTTATTTGAAACTAAGTAGAAGGATGTCCTGTCTTTAAGACATAAGAGATTTCCTTTGATTTCATTTTCCTTGGTCCCATCTATCCTAACGCTGCTTAAAAAATGAAGCTCTGCAGAAGACAAGGAGGAGGAACGGCCTTGGTGACATCCTCAAAGAACAGAGGAACATTTTTAGCACAGGATCCATTGCACACGTTTTTCCACCGCCTTGACAAAATGACATGGACTGCATGAAAATGACACCTGCCATCTATCCTTCAGCACACCACAAAATATAGTCATTTCATATGTAAGTCTCTAACAGAGGAGGGAGGAAGAGATGTGCTCTGTTTCCAGTCACCCTGTGTGTGGTGACCACCAGTGTGAGGGCCACATTCCCCTGTCCCTGTGGCCTGTGCTGCAGCAAGAACAGAGCTGCAGACCCTTCCCACACTCACTCAAGCCCACTGCTTTCAAACTGTTATTTTTTCCTTATTTCAAAATTATCTAAAGACCAATTGGTTCCAGGCAGCTCTTTCTGTATATTAATTTTTAATTGGAGAAATGGCAATTAGATGACTGCATTGATTGCTAGTTCCCGTAATCTTTTTTAATTTGAGATAACAATCTATTCAAAAAATGAGTCTGTCCCTAAAATATCTTTTCTTAATGGCAATAATAACTGAAGTTATATACAAACCAGCAGAGCAGCCCATGGGGAAAGGGCCTAAATTATACATGGAATATTCTGCACCTGGTTTGTCAGAAACAACAAAAACTTTACTGCGGGTGCCCTATGGAAATGGTCAATTTCACATGTTGGTTTTATTAAAATCATTTTGAAAGCTTCTAAAAAGACTTTCATGGCATGAGTCCTGCTACTCTACACCCTAGAAACTCAGGACATGCACATAATAAAATTCTCACTTAGCTCCTTGCTGTCGATACTGGCGAGAGAGGGGCGGGGGAATGAAGGAGAAAGAGAAATGGGAGAGGAACAGACTTCCCGTGTGGGAGGAACTCCCAGCTGGGCCAAGCAGACAGGAGAGCAAATTCAACACGCAGACCAGCACATCTTAAGTTTTCCCCAAACATTCCTTGTAGTAAGGAATCCTGAAGTGCCCAAGAGAGTGTACAAAAGTCACCCACCTCTAGCCAAGTCCTCAAGAGTTGAGATGGAAGCCAAATGACACCACTCCTTCACAGAAATCAAGCAAGAGAACATTCTGGCTTAGTGTGAGAGTCCGGGAGGTCAGCTACCTGAGCTCCGGAACCAAACAGATTTCTTATCCTCCCTGCCATGACACAGTGGACCAGCAAATTCCCCAGCTGGCAGTCTTCCCTGGAGAGAGGTGCACAGGGATGGCTGGGACAGTCTTTGGCTCTCTAGAGAGAGGAGACCACTTCTGAGAGAAGACAAAGGTGCCAGTGAGCTGAGGATGCTTATTCTATCCATGTTTTCCAATTAGAGAAGCTCCTGTTTCCCCAGGCTTGAATGAGAAAACAGGGGAGAAGTAAGGAGTGCGAACAGGAAACGCTATTCCTCATGGGAAGATTGGATAAGATGGGTTTACCTCTAAAAAGAAGAGAGAATGAGGCCAGGAGAGTAACTCACACATGAAAGTGACTCGTTCCTACACGGCATAGTTTTTTTTTTTCCCCCTGTTTCATAGTTTCTCTTAACATTTTATGAGATTTTGCATTATGTTCCCTTAGATTTCCTGCAAAGAATTTTGGCCAAATTTTCTGAGAAATTTGATACTAAAGAAGTCATTCACAGGAGACTCTGAAGTTGAACAGCTCTGGGCTTAAGATCTGCCTTTCCCGTTTGGACAAGTTTCCTGTGTTTATTTCCATATCTGAAAAATAAGAATAATGGCTCTCCTGATTTAGTGGGACACCAGAACTAGATGGGAAAAGAGAGCTCCCAGAAAAGATGTTGGGACATAATAAGCCCTCAGTAAATGTCCCTATCTGCTGACAGTCTGTGGTGAGAAATATCAAGAGCAGAGATGGAGAGGAGACAAAAAAGATAAAATAAACACACAACTGGCCACCCAAGAACTTCTGACTGGACGACACTGATAAAACCAGTTTATTTACAAGGTAGGGCCAAGAATTTAGCTCAGTGGTTCCGCTGCCTGCCTCACAAGCACAAGGTTCTGAGTTCGATCCCCGGTACCAAAAACAAACAAAAAAACAAGACTGTCACAGTTGTGTAAGTAGCACAAAGAGAACTCTAGGAGAACGCATCTAACACGCCTTCCCCACCCTGCTGCAGCCCCTCACGAGTCTGTGTCAACACAGGTCTGGAGACACTTTCTAGAGCTACCACCCATATCTGAAGCTAACAGACAGAGTTAGGAAGCACATTGACATCAAGGTATACATTCACCAGAATTCATCTAAGAATTGATCATGAATCACTCAGGGTGTAACAGTGGGGGGAAGTGGGGATACAGTTTAATACTAAGGAGAATGACATCAGAAACTCATTATCCCCAGGAAGGGACCACATCAAAGCGATAAGCTAAAAAATGCGATGGATAATCATAAGAGCTTCTGTTTATTCTACAGTTACTATAGTACTAACTTGACCCGCACTATGTCATTTAAAAAGTGGCAGAGGTCCATAAGCTGGGTCAGTTTCGTTCTCCAGGGAGGAGATACTGATGCAGATTTATGGGGTGGGGCATGCTCAGGAACAGTGACTTGGTGATGTGTTGGGACCTTGGGTGTTGTCTGGAGTTACTGCTGCTCATCACACTGGAGGCTGGGGGCAGCTGCGTAACGGATACTAGAGAAACTGCTAAATATCCTCCAATGTATAGCACAGCCTCCCACATAAAAGAGTTCTCTGGCCCCAAATGCCCACAGTGCTCGTGATGAAAAGCCCTAGTGTAGCCCACAGGAAAGCTCACAACTGGGCCACGGGAAATGCTGAACGAGATGTGAAGAACATAACTCAGCTTCTTGGATTTTCCTCTCTTGATTCCACTGGAGGCTCTGAGTCACTTGAATTTTCTAAGTGGAAGGGCTGGATCCATGTGATTGGTACCAGAAGATGGGCCTTGTGTTGCTTACTCATTGGTGATCCTTCAGTTGGCAAGGCTAGGTGGGCACCAGAAGGAAGAGGCCTGGGGTAGAGGAGTTGGATGGGCCCATCTTGCTACAGGGGGAGAAGGCTGCTCCATTCCTTCCCTTTTCTCTCTGTGCCTCTTCTTACCATTCCCCAAAGGCCCAGCCCTGCCCATCAGCCTGTGGCACTGCTGGGAGGAGTACCTTGAGGAGAAGGTGTCTGCTGGGAGGAAGTTAGGTCTTTAATGGCATGGGCCCTGGAAGGGGATATTAGAACACTGTACCCTCTTCCTTCCTTCCCTCTCTACCTTCCTCCTTTTTTCTTTCTTGTTCCTGGTCACTATGAGGTGAGAGCTTTGCTCTACCACATGAAACCCACCATGCTATTCTGCTTAAGACCCAAAAGCAATGATGCCAGCCAACCAGGGACCGAAACCTCTGAAGCCATAAGCCAAAATAAACCTCTCCTCCTCAAGTTGCTGGGGAGTTCAGGATTCCAACCACCTCAGTGTTTTCCATCAGGATAACCATGGTACAGATTTTTAAAGATTAAGTAATCTGACCACGGTCACAAAACAGGGAGGCTAAAATTTATAACTAAGTTTTATGCTCACCTTCTTAGGGGACATACAGACTCTTTGAAATTGACTGAAGGGAAAGTCTATGTGTTCCTAAATGTCCCTTGATATCCCAAGACATGAGCTAGATTGGAGGAACCTTGGGCTGAATGCTGGCTTATAAGCTTTCTGTGCTTTTCTTATTTGAAGTCTAAGAACTCTGAGCACTCCAACTTCTAAGGGAAGGCCAGAAATGAAAGACAGGCAGGTGATTTATAGGAAGTGATCATGCAAGCCCTTCTCCTTGCAGCCATCACTTCAGCCTGCAATAAAAGTGACTGAGCTGACACCCTCCACTTCCTGAATAACCAGAAGGCCTAACTGCTTGGACTCTCCCACATAAAGCTCTCTGCTAATGGACCTGTCAATTTCTTAAAGTGAGCAGTTTTTCCTAACACTCCATACAGCCAAAAAATAATAAAATTAAAAAGAACATAGCATTTAACATGAAAATAGAGGTATCGCTTATTGAGTGTGAGCTAAAAGCAGTGGAAAAAGTAACAATATTCTGAAAATTGGTGACAGAATGCAGAAAGATCAGGAACGGAGGAAGGGGATCCTTCACCTACTATGCAGGGGAGTTAATTTTAGCAACTTAAAAAAAGCAGCAGACACTCATTAAGTATTAAACTTAAACATAAAAGGCTTTATGCTCTTCTAATAACAACCTAGCATCCTTGTTATGATAGATTTACTAGCCTCAATTTAGATTCCCAGAGATCACATTCATGTCCCATAAAACATATAGGGAACACATTATGGAGCAAATAGAGGGTAATAAATTGCATAAATATCTATGCCCTATTAAATTTTCAGTTACAAACTGTTTTTTGAGCCATTTTAATTCATGAAATTATTTACAAGTTTACAGACATCCTGGAACAAACTGAATGGAGTGGGTTATGCAAATGTTTTTCCAATTATGGAAGGCATAAGAATAGAATACATTTAGCAATCAGTATATAACTATAAAGAATATTTCCAAACTATATTAATGGCAACTGTGTATGTTTTCAGTGATTCCATTCACTCTCTGTCAATGGAGCCTATTTACAAAGTTCACCCCCATACACATGGTTCTAATGTCATTTACCTCAAATTTTAAGTCTGCTAGAATATAACTGACAAGTTAAATCCATACACCAAGTAACATTGGAGAATGTTGACGTTAACCCCAATGTAATAGGTTCATATCTTGTTAGACCCAGCAAACATAATAAACAAGCTCTAGAGTTTGGGGCGGTAGCCTTGAGCTTATGTGTCACTCCCTTGTGACTAAGATAAGTGACCTTGGACAACTCCTCAGCCTTTTCCATGTCTGTCTCATGTGCAGAAATGGATGTAATACTCTCTGCCTTGCCAACTTCTTAGGGTTGTTATGAGGACCAGTGAGATAATTATGTGAAAATATTGTGCCCACTGAATAACAATAAATGAGGCTATCACTGTGAGAAATATAATTATGTTGCTAGAGACCATTCCACTGACTAAAAAAAAAAAAATAGTGAACAAGTGCAAAGACATTTCTCAGTGAGAAGGTATTTTGGTTCTCCACGCCTAGGGTTATTATAAAGTTATGAAAACATTTGGAATTCTGCAAAGCACTATTGGAATGTATATAATAACAATGGTAGCAAGAACAGTATGCCGAGGGATTATTACCAGATCATAAAGGCAGGAAAAAATGCAGGATATCCAGTTAAATTTGAATTTCAGATAAACAGTGTTTTGGCTTTTTTTTTTTTACTAATAATATGCCCCTGAATATTACATAAAACATACTTATATTGAAAAGTTATTCTCTGTTCACCTAACACTCAAGTTTAACTGGCCATTTGGGTTTCTTTTTGAGGAAGCAGGTAGCTAATCTGGCAATTCCGAGGCAGAAAGTCTTTCTGAGATCTTTGCCCTCTTCCCGTAGCATGACCAGTCAACCCGATCACTTAAGAGTGTGTATCTCTTACCACTAGTTTGCTTGTCTCATATATTGATGGTTTACAGGTCACATTCTTCTCCAGCCCCTCTATTTGGGACTCCTGCAAGAATCTTCACTACTAGATATCATGTGAACACTAATGTTGTTCCCCAGTATATTCATGTATGAATTTGTCTTTTCAACCAAACAGGGAATTAATTGAATGCAGAGACTCATTCATATCTAACATCTGGTTCACTGCCTGGCATGTAACACGTATTCTGGAAATGTTGCATGAACTGAAGCTCATAGCTTCCTCCTCACTTTGTGCTCTCCCTATGGGAAGCCCTGCATGTCTCAAAGGATCCAGAAAGGTTGGCAAGTCAACCATAAGTGTCCCTCTAAGGTGGCCTTCTCCATGGACATCCAGAGCCACACTTTGCAGCAAAGAGTTGACAGTCTCCACTTGGATCCCCAGAAGCACCTCAAAGGCAACAAGCCCCAGAATCAACTAATCATCTTCTTCTCAAAGCTACCTCTTTCTTATCCTATAACCTGTAAACCAGGCCAGAAAAGCCAGAGTCCTGAGCTACTTCCCCTCCCTGTCCTCCCTCATCATAAAGGCCTTTCATGAAAAACTTTGGAGGAGCTTTTCAAAGGAAAGTTTTCATTCAGTTGGTTTGGCCTGGGGCCAGGGAATGGGTATTTTTTAAAAGCTCTCCATTTGAGTCAGTGGTATTTATAAACCAATGTCCTATAAAACAGCAAAAGTCCTAGCAACAGCCTCTCTGTATAGGCTTCCTATTTCCATCTGAAGCATAAAAATACCCCCATCTATTTTGTATTCATTATTTTGAGAGCCTTATTAGGTTTTGACCTGAAATATTACTTTCATTTGTATATGAGGAGTTTCTAAAGTATGGTTTGTATCCTTAGGTATGAGGTGGGATACACACCCCTCCCCCCATATTTCAGGGTATTTTTCATTGTATAAGGCAAATTGTTGCAAGAAAATCAATATTCAAGAAGTCATACGTAACACTAATTTGGTAAAATATTCATTTAATTACAAATTTTCTCACCTAGACCCTGAAAGCAGTGCTAATTAGAAACAAAAGACAGAGATAAAATAAAGTTATAGATTATTTGGAGTTATTTGGAAAAAGAGAGAGAGAGGTTGAGAGTAGATTGATTTAAATAGTCTGTCACTTAGGGATGTATAGTTGTCCCAATGTATCCACAGTCTTGCTTGAAATAAGCCAAGAACCTAGTTTAATTGTAAATATTCAACAAACACTCCCAATTTGCTATCCTTTCAGACAACAAACCATTTACCTCCTATCCTACATCCCCTTGTACAGAACTGGCAACTCCAAAAACAAATCTTACAGTCGGTGAAAAAAATATTTTTTCTAAACTGTTTAAATGAATGGCTTTCCCAGGGGTAAGACCTTTTATACCATTTTAGCCAAGAGCAAGTTTCCCTAGACAAATTGGCTGGCTGCTTCTTGAATTCCCCTCAGCTGAAATGGAGGCAGTCTTATTACTGATATTATCTGGCTGTGCTTCCTTTTTTTTAATCCACGTATTTTGTTTCACTGGAAGAAAATTGGATTGTATTAGGTTGTATACACCACAAAGTTTCAAAACATTCACCTTGTCAAAATAATTTCTTAATTAGTTGTACAACATATTTTTTTTAATCTGAGACAGAACTTGTCAGAGAAACACTCTGCAGTGGGGAGTTAAAGTGAATTCATTCTCAAGATTTTAATAAGACTACAGTTTGCCTTTATAAATGGAGAGGGAGGAAAGTAATTGTCTGGCAATTCTTTGCTTCCTTGGAGATCCACTTCTGGGAGAAAAAGTTTCAGCTACTTTCTATAAAAACATCCCTTGCATTTTGTTAAGAAATTAAGAAATACATTAGATCATTATATGTTAAACTCGTAATAAGACTTACAGAATGAGATATTGGGAGAAAAATGAAACCTCCTTTTCAAAAACTAATATCCACCCATGAATTCCTACAAAATGAACTGATTAAATACAACAGGCAATTAAAAGGGCTGGGAATGTAGCTCAGTGGCAGAGCATCTGCCTGGCAAACACAAGGTCCTGAGTTCAATCCCTGGTACCCAAAAAAAAAAAAAAAAAAAAAAAAAAAAAAAAAAAAAAAAAACAATTAACAAGCTATTCTGGACTTCAATTGAGTCATTTAAAAATTTTTACCATATAGTCTATAAGTACTTTAAAGACATTGCTTTACCATTGAAATTTGTATTAGGCAGGGCCAGGGATTAAGCTCAGTGATTCCACCACCTGCCTTGCAAGCTAAAGGTCCCAAGTTTGGTCCCTGGTACAAAAAAAAAAAAAAAAAAAAAAAAAAAAAATTATATTAGGCATAGTATATCAAAATGTTTTCAGTTTCTAAAACAAGATTTAGTCTTCCAGTCCCTGTTTAGTCATGACACTTCTGAGGGATATTAAGAAAGCCAGTTAACTCCACATCTCTCTTTTTTAAATCTGTTCAAGATTCACAGGATTCTTATGAGAAGTGAATGATGTCAAAACTGTGACCATGCTTTGCAAATTCAAAGTCAGCGTAGGCCATGGATTTAGCTCAGTGATGCTGCACCTGCCTGGCAAGCACAAGGTCCTGAGTTCGATTTCTAGTACCGAAAACAGGGTAAACAGCTGCCATTTATTTAGGGTCCGCTCTGGGTCAGGCAGTACATCAGACACTGGATATTCAATCCTTACAAACAAAGCATGAGCTAGGAATTCTTACACACAGCTCTTCAATGAAAAAAATCATTTAAATGTTCAAAAGGGAGAAGCAAATGCCCTGAATAATCTTCTAAAGAAGGAGCAGAAGCAAGATTTGAAGCTGCATCCAGGAGACTCAGGCCTGCTGCCCCCCATTTCTCCTACTCTTCTCCTGTGCTCGCTCCTATAGCAGTGGTGTGGGCTTTGGTAGAGGGCAGAGCAAAGAGCCTGGGACAAAGGCCTTGGCTAGCACTCTGAAAGCAGTCATCAGTATGTCATGCTGTTCAAAAATCAGTCCTTCGGAGTGATGCCAATCCCCAGCATGAGGACCAAACTGGAACTGGGAGCTGAGCTCAGCCACTGAAACTCAACTCAGAGGGTAGTTGCAAAGTGGGAGCCAAAATATTCAGGCTTGGGGTTTCCAAAGCTATAGATGACAGACTTAAGTACAGAGGCAGCTCCTCCCCTTACTACGATCCACTATGGTGACCCTACACACAGTATGATGTGCCTCACCTAACAGGGCAACTCTCTCGTAAGCCATTATTTTGAAAATTGCTTAGACACAAGAAGCCAATCCAAGAACACGCAATTCTGTACGGCAACATTTTGAGAGAAGGTTTTCTTAAGACGAGAAAAACAACAGCATGTTTACCCATTTGGGGGAACATCTCAATAAAGGCAAGAGAGTTTCTGGAGCAAATCTTTATGTCAGGACAACAGGACTGGGATGTAACAGAAGTAGCGGAAGGTGACTGGGCTTCAGATAAGAGCACAGATGTTCCAGCTCTGCGGACAGGTGAGAAGACTGAGTCTAGAAGCCCCTGGAAGGGTTAGGTCAGGAGAGCTACTGGGGCCTGTTTTAACAAGGGGCAGGAGCAATGCTAAGGAACTCGGTTTCAGACAATTTCTGTTAAATATTTTTCTTATGTAAGAAATGCACTGAAATTCTTTACCTTGTCCCTTCCTGAGGGTTAAGTTACTCTGTCTATATCCATACTAAATTGGGGCTCTTTCAGCCCCTGTGAGGGGAAGTTCTGTGACCCTTTACTGTCTTGCTTCAATGCATTTAACTGTATGAATTGGCTTCTCCTTTGGTACATAAAACAATATTCTTTTGCCTTCGTTTTCTTCCTTCAAAGAAGTGATCCAACTTAGGTTCCAAATGAAGTTGTAGGCAGTGAGTAGATGCCCAACCTGCTTCCTAATCCATATTCATCAGTTACAGTCACGTTGACATATCTGTAACAGCTGTGTCTGTCACTTTCTTGTCACCATCTGGGATGCTAAGTATTTGCTCACTACACAAATATTTAGACAGGGCCCACTCTGGGCATTTTGTTTGCAGGGCTCTGGGGGACAGCTTAAGAACAAGGTGCAGATGCAGTCCACAGAGGACAGAGCTGAGAAGGATGGTGGTTACAGTTAAGCAATTGATTCCGCATGGGACAGAGACCACCCAGAGGACCATGGAGCAGCAAGAGATGCTAGGATCACACACACCAGAGGAGAAGGAACAGCATGGCAGCCCCTGCACGATGCACCCCCATACTTCCACTGAATATCCTAAGTTCTACCTTGAAAGCAATTCCATGGATTTGAGGAAGTGAATGCTCCTGCTGACCACTTTGGCTTATGCCTTCACTGGTAGTTTACTTAACTTTTTAATTAGAATTTAATGAGGACAGAGACACATCTACCTGACCCATACAGTGGGCATACAAAGGTGATGAGGGTAGAACTCCTGTTCTTTACACAGCATCACTCTTGCTTCTGTCTCAGTACACCCCCACACCTGGGGGCAGTTTAGGGCGTGTTCCTCTGCACAGAACATCTGTCTCACGTGTTCTCACAGCCAGCTCTGGGAGAGTGCAAAAGGGAGGAGAGGGAGCAAGGACTCTCTTACTATCTCAGCTTACCAACATTCACCTGTTCCCCTCTGGCCCTAGTCAAATCCCACCTATTACATGAAGCCTCTCCAAACACCCCCTTAAAGGACCTTTATGTTGTTCAAGCCATAGTTCTTCATGTGGGAGTGTGACATGGTCTTTAATGCACAGACTCTGAAGTTACATCTTTTCTATACATTTGTATATCCCTGCTAAATTCCAGATTATGTGAGGTCAAAACTGTTCCTAGTCTTTTACATCTGACAACACTTAATTCAAGGACATGTATACATTTGGTGGTCAATGCACATGAGATCAAAGAATGAACAAGTGGATGGATGGATGGATGATAAATGGATGGATGGATGATGAATGGACGGATGGATGGATGGATGGACAGATGGATGATGAATGGACGGACGGATGGATGATGAATGGACAGATGGATGGATGGATGGACAGATGGATGATGAATGGATGGATGGATGGATGGACAGATGGATGATGAATGGACGGATGGATGGATGGATGGATGATGAATGGACAGATGGATAGATAGATAGACGGATGGATGATGAATGGACAGACGGATGGATGGATGGACAGATGGATGATGAATGGACGGATGGATAGATGGATGGACAGATGGATGATGGATGGACGGATGGATGGATGGATGGATGGATGGATAATGAATGGACGGATGGATAGATGGATGGACAGATGGATGATGGATGGACGGATGGATGGATGGACGGATGGATGATGAATGGACGGATGGATAGACATGAACACAACTTACTTCTGACTTCCTCTCTTTCTCATTCCTCTCTTCCTCAGTGTAGTACATATATTCTCATAAACATTATTTCTGCACATTACGTATTCTTTTCTGACTGTACAAGTACTATACTCTTTAGAGAAAAAGAAAAATAACAGTAAAATAATAAAATCACCTGTAATGCCACTACCCAGAATACAGACACTCCCACTTTCTTGACTGAGTAAATAACGATCAAGCGTATTTACTTCTAATGTGCACATATTCTGTTTGAAATAAAATTTCTATCATGCTGTATGTAAAGTTTTGCATTTCAGTTCAGATATTACGATAAGAACATCCACACTTAGAATTCTCAGGCTGAATTGACAAAGTTAGAAAAGGAGGCTGCCCCAGAAGATTCTTAGACTAATTTGGAAAATGTGCTCCTGTATAGCCATTAATTCTATAACCTACTGAGGTGATTGCCTTTCTTGGGATCTCAGGAGTTTCATCATCTGTATAATGCAGTAGGAAGAACTTAAATAGTCAGGTCTCCTCACCTGGACAATTTAATTCCATTATATACACAGAAATGGATGGGGCTATTTCCTGACTTATACATGAGAAAACAGAGACTCAAAAAGGAAAGTTTGTGTTATTAGTTTGTTTGGGGTTTTTTTGCAAGGTTTTTTGTTTTTGTTTTTGTTTTTTTGTTTGTTTGTTTGTTTGTTGTTGTTTGGTTTGTGACTTGTATTGAGTAACTACTTTGAAGATAATGATACACATGTAATAACTATTATTATTCTCTTATTATTTGGTCATGATTTGTTTTATTTCTTCATAAAATAAAAATTTAAAGAGAGGTATTAGTACTGTTCAACTCCATATCTGCTCATTTTTCTCAGTACTGGGCTACTTTTGAAATAGAATGAAACTAAGATGGGGCCATGTTTAACTACTGAAGGTGGAAAAGACATGAGAGAGGCTCACTGTCACTGAAATGGCTTCTAAGCCATGGGCAATGATGCTTCCCAACACTGGGAAGATGGTAGATACAGAAAACAAGAGGGTTATAGTCTCTTTTCTCCAGGACAAAGCAGCTTAGATTCTCACTGAGAAGACAGACTTGCCCCATAACACTGGCCAATGCTATTTACAGCAATTCACTAGTCAAGAGCCAATAAGCATTGCAGGATGGGGCCGAGGCAAGCTGTTGAGGCCAGGTGGAAAAGGTATGGCCAATGACTAGTGGGAAAGTCAGGATGCATGAAGCCAGGAGAGAGCAGGTGGGATGCCAAACCCTGGGAGCAGAGCAGGAGCTCAGGGCAGGGCCATGGCCAGGTGTAAGAGACTGCAATAGCCGACACAAGACATCAGAGTCCCAGCCCAGCAAACAAAGAGATGGGTTTCTCTGCCCAATGAGCAAGCAGGCAAGATATACTCACTGAGGCTGTGACATTATTTGGGGCCAAAGGGCTGACATTCCTTTTCAAAAGTGCACTCCTGAGACCCCCACATCCACTTATCTTGAGAGCATGACCCCTAATGCCACAGCACCCTCAATCTCAGGACACAGGTTGGCCCTGTAGAACTAGGGGGAATTTAGGCCAGATGGATTTGGATGACAGACACCACTGCTCAGCCAAAGAAGTGTGTGGGACCAAAGTGTTTGCAACTACCACATCCGGCCCACATGACGGATTTAATTAAGGATTCTGGGGATAAGGTAAGACACAAATTCAAAATCTCATGCTGTCTTTTATAAAAAGGTTCATAGTTTAATCTCTGAATTAAAGTTTCTAAATACATTTTTCAAATATATCACCAAACCATTAGGGTCAGGAAACCAGATTTGTAGTAATGTTTTTCCTTTGGAACTCAGTTTCATTCTATATTAAATGGGAGGAATGGATTCAAATCTTAAACTTCAATTGCAAGTAAATTTTTAATTTCAAATAATTTTGAGATATAAGGAAGTTACACAGATAGTATGAAGAGTTCCTGTATGTTGTTTAGTGAGTTTCTCCTAATGCTAATGTACTATGTAAGCATGATCTTTTTGTTAAAACTAAAACTAACCAACATTGGAAATGATTATTAACAAAAACTCAGATTTATGCACGTTTTACCAAATTTTATGTTTACTCCTAAATATTGTTTTACAATTTCAAAAATGTTTTACTATTAACTTTTTATTTTTTGGTGTTGATGATTAAACTTATGGTCTTGCAGACCAAGCACAGATTCTCCCACTGAGCTGCATCCCCAGCACCTGACAGAATTTTTAGGGGCCCAGTTGAGAAGGAGCATAAGTCTGACAGTGACATGCTCATGCTTTAGGAACATGTGCAGGACACCGTCAGGAAAAGGAGAAAAAGACATCAGAGCTTCCCATACTGAAGACTAACAGAAAACTTGACTGGTAGGAAGTGTAAGAAATGAGCCTGTGGAATGGTTTTCTACTCTACTCAAAAGATTCTAATGTTCTGACCTCACCCACCAAAGTTTCTCCGAGTCTTAAAAAAGAGAAGGAAATCTTTGCTCCTGACCTGTCAAAACTCATGGCATGCATACAGCACTTCATGAGTCATTCTTGTCGACTTAGCTTTTTTTGTTTGGTTCATATTTTCTTTCATAATATGGGTCTGGTTTGGACTAAAATAATGCAATATATCTCAGGGGGCTCTCATTTAAATATGCCTATCGGCCAGGCATCGTGGCACAGGCTTGTCCTCTCAGCACTTTGGGAGGCTGAGGCAGAATGTTCACGAGTTCAAGCCAAGCTTAGGCAATTGAGCAACACAGCAAGATCCTGGCATTAAATAAAAATCCCTTTAAAAGGACTTGAGATATAGCATGGTTAGCATGGTGTGAAGGCCTTGGGTTCAATCCTAATCACCAAAAGTGGAAAGAAAACAATACTCACTGGAGCATCAAGATAATCACCGCGAGACAAGTAACCTCATGGTTTTGATCAATTTCACATTGTCCTCCTTCCTGATGTTTGCATTCATTCCATTTCTTGGGGATTGGAGTATTGATAATTCTGAATGGGATTCTCTGCAAGTGATGCCATTTCTAGTACAAATGAGTTAAGGTATAAAGATTGGCACAGTCATTTACTGAAGGATTTGGGAGACCTCTGAGTAACAGGAAGCTCTGCTCCGCAATGTGTGAGGAATTATCGATGATTTTACAAATGTCAGCTCTTTCTTCCTCCCAGTTTCCATCATCACGCCCATTGTACTGATGAGAAAACTGAGAATTATGAAAATAACTTGCCCTGTACATACACTCGACCATGGCAGATGGAATCTGGAGCCCACCTTCTTAAGCTCTCCATAACCCAGACCCAGGCTCTCCAGCCACACCAGCAATAGAGCCAAGATTAAACCATGTGAGCCAATGAGTGAGAAATTAATAGTGCTATCCAAAGGAAAGGCCTAGGCCTGTCAGTCAGTTACCCTTCACTCTGACAGGATACCTCAGATGAACAACTTTATAAGGAAAAAAATGTTTATTTGGGCTCAAATTTCAGAGGTTCTGGCCCATGGCCACCTGGCTCTGTTGCTTTGGGCCTGTGGTAGCCCTACAGTACATTATCAGAGGAGTCCTTGAAGAGGGGGCCTGTTCACTTCATGGTGGCCAAGAAAGGAAGATAAGGAGGGGAGGGGCCTTGGTCCCAATATCTCCTTCAAGGGCGTGCATACCCCAGGGACACTACCTTCCTTCCACTAGGCCCAAGCTCTTACAGGTTCCTTGGCCTCCCAGTAAGACCCCAATTTGGCAGCCTAGCCTTCAATGCTTGGGCTTTCAGAGGACATTCAAGATTCAAACAACAGTAGCATAACTATACAACTACACAGAACTATGTACATAGCCATAATACTCTTGTTATTGTTACCTGGTAACACCAGAGGCAAGAACAGTCCATTTTCCCTGACTTTTAAACTGGCACATAATTATGCCACGTAATTAATGTTTCCAACTCCCTTGAGTCTAGCCCCAAGCTCATGTACCAGTTGTGATGAAGAAAGACAAAGGGCATGTAGGTCTCAGGGAAGAGCCATTTTCCAGCTTTTCAAAATCTGAACAATAACCTCTCATGCTTTAAAAATGCCAGACAATATTTCTGAGGGGGAAAGAAAGCAAAATCAAAAGCCTTTCCAAAGTTTTCTTTTCAGAGAGCTTATAATTTCTGGAGACATTTACTCTTCTTTCAATCCATCTTTTTTTAACTTAGAAAAAAAATTTTTAAATAAATATATCTGGACAGTTTACAAAGTCCTCAGAGGCTTAAAAACTAGCTATAACGAGTACTGTATTTGACACATTTTTCTGTAGGCTATGTTACTTCATTCAAGGTTTTAATGTTTAAATAAACTGCTACCAAAATCAATACTCTACAAAATCATCCACTCAGGAGAGGTCTTCAATCCTTCTGCCCCATTTATGGCTGATTTGTGTGGTAAGAGAATGCCTTTTGTTACATTTCCCAGTCTGCCCAAAGTAGACCTGGCAATGCGGACAGCAGGTGTTCAGTGAAGACACAAGGACAAACTTCTTCCTATCCTGCCGTGAGCAGTAATTAGTACAAGTAAGAGAATAGGAGGCTCCAGAGTGTGATGGGCAGATATCAGGGGAACATCTTGTGATCCTTGTCCCACACAGGCTACACAGGGGGCAGTCAGATAAACAAATGACAGCTGGCTGGACTAACTCCATTCAAATCCCAAATCCCAGTTTTGCCAGTTGCTTAATGTGAGACTTGAGGCAAGTTGCTTAGTCTCTTTGTACCCATTTTTCTATTTATAACCCAGAGAAAGCAACAGAACACTTACTGCGTAAGATTGTTCTATATTTACTATACAAATCATCCCTAAAAATGGAAGTTCCTGAGGCTTAACCATGTCCCAGCTAAGCCTGTGTGAGGTGCCTCAGGCTGTACTGTGGCCCCCTTAAAGAAGCTGTGCAGACCACTTCCTTTGTGCAGACCCCAGACATCTCCAAGTGCAAAATTATACTCTAACAAAAGCAATCATTTTGGTTAAGAATCACTACTGTGAAATAAACAATGATGTCATGAAATTTACATCAGAGTGGGAAGGGGGTTTATTAAAAATAAACATGGACTGCAGGTATGGAACACATGTCCAGGCAACTCAAGGCCCTGGGCTCCATCCCTGGCACCACCAAAAGAAAAAGATAAACATATATCTTAGGATAGCAGGATGTGCTGTTTTATATGGGGATAAGTGTCAGCCTCTCCACCAAGGTGGCATTAGAACAGAGACCTAGAACAAGTGAGGGAGCAGTGTAAGCAGAAGCAAATACAAGTTCCA
The DNA here is from genome assembly GCF_012274545.1 of Fukomys damarensis. NCBI lineage: Eukaryota > Metazoa > Chordata > Mammalia > Rodentia > Bathyergidae > Fukomys > Fukomys damarensis. Next base: position 13,942,306 of record NW_022900937.1, read on the forward strand.
AAGCCCCAAGGAGGGAGTAGGCTGGAAGGGCTGGTGTTCTGTGAGCAGGAGGGTGAGGAGGGCAGGGAGCATTAGAGCAGAGAGAGAGCCAAGGCCTGGCCATCTATGGTTCATGGGTCAGAGCAAAGATAGGGCTTTGCAATGGGGCACCACTGAAAGGCTTTGAGTTTTAGAAGGCTGTGCTGGTTACTGGAGAAGAATCACTGGGGCTCATGGGCAGAAGGAAGCAGGGGACCAGGCAGAAAGTGAGTCGTCTATGAGTCATATGTGACTACATGGTGATACAGTAATGGTAACTTAGCTGTAGTGGCAATGGTGGAGATAGGGAAAAAAGGGTAGATTCATCTCATATTCAAAGAAAGAGCCAAAGGATTTGGTGATTCACTGGTGTGTGTGTGTGTGTGTGTGTGTGTGTGTGTGTGTGTGTGTCTGTCTGTCTGTCTGTCTGTCTGTCTGTCTGTAAAGGAATGAGAGAAAGAAAGAGGAAAAAGAAACTATGGGAAACTTTTGTAGCACTGAGTAGAGGAGCTGCTACCTCCGAAGTCTCTGAAATATCTTTCCTTGCTTTCATCACCGAGATTAGCAGTGTGCTATTTTTTGGCCATTATTTTCACAAGGAATAATAGCACTGAATCATCATCGCACAGGTTGAACAAAGAGTATTGAAACTATACTGCCACCCTGAGAGTTTGGCAGTATTCATTCACTAGCTAAAGAATCATTTACACAACATATTATCCGTATCTACGCTGTGTTGAGCGCTGTCCTGGGTGCTGAAAAGACTGTGAGGAAATAAGACTTCTCTCTGCATAGGTACATAATTCAAAACTGAAATTTAGCAGAAGTTAATCCCCACCAGAGTCATTGGTACTGGCTGAAATTAGTTACAAATACATATATTAGGGGTGGGAATGCTAAGAATCCCTTTACAAGCAGTATCCTGAGGTTTCCTGTGAATTCATCAACAGTGCATTCTGCCATCTCCTCCCCATCAAACGGAAAATCTGATTATTTTAATTCTCGGTTCCTGGAAAGAAACTCCTGATTTTCCCCCCACTCACTGAGAGGCGGAGTCCACTTACCATGCTTTGTGACCCATTTAGGTGTCTCTATAGGGCAATTACTGGTTTGCTTTTCTGTCCTTCTTGAAAGGCTATAAACATGATCACAGATACCATGTGTTGGTTTTTGTGATTGTAGCATTTCATACACAGACTGACAGGTCAAAAACACTCAGTAAACGTGTGTTGAAAACTGAATGAGCGAAACCAGTTGATCAAATATTATTGCCAAATATTCCCTCCTTTAATTTCATGATTGATTCATACAAGCTAGAAACTATAATTTATATCTTGGAAGCATCTGTGTCAGCTAGAACAGAACACTTATTTTATATTTAATGTTTGAATTTCCACCCAGGAAACATCTCATATTTTCATCTGTTCAGAATTTTATTAAAAATAGGACCTGGAGAGGGAGGTTTTTGAGTCTTCACTATTCCTTGAATGGGATTTAAGTGCTGGTATTTTCTGAATTTCAGAATCTGGAAAGAAACTTTTATTTTTCTCTAGACATAGGCATGAAAAAAATTTTTGCAATATCTTAAAAAATGTAAAAATGTTCATGTGAAGCCATAAAATTTAGGCTTCATATAAACCTAGTTATCTCTGGAGAAGAGTCGCTTTGGGGTATTAAATAAGTATAAGAAAAGAATTATCAAAAAAATTTAAATCTAAGCTTTCAGATACTATTATTTATCTAGTGAGTCTAAATATCAATGCAGAGTTAAAGAACAGTAAAGGTATTATGACACATGATGGTGAACATAAAAATCAGACATGAGAGATTCCTAGAAATATCCCAATTCAAAGACATCTGTCTGACTCTCCACCATAATCATCTCTGATATGACAAATAGAATGTAAAAATAAACAAAATCCTTATAAACTATGAACTAGGAAAAGAGGACATCAGAAACTTGACAGTCAGAGAAGACTACCTACCTTCAGGAATCAGCAAACCATGGTGTGTTTCAGTAAGTGAATTTTTACAGTACAAACATGCCTATTTGACTGTTCGGTATTTATATCCTACTTTCTCACTAAACACAATGGACAGGAACCATTTCGACAGAGATCATATCTCACACAAAACTTTAAACATTGAGTATCTGAGCCTTTACACTAAATGTCTGGAGACCCCAATATATTCCTACACCCCCAGCCTGTGACAGAACAGCATACTTGTGGAGGAAAAATGGGGACCCCCACCAAAAAAAGATGAGGGCTGGCACTAAGGACAGATGGAAGGATAGTCAGGAGCATGTGGCTCCCACCATTGCCACTGCCAGCACAGAAATGCCAAGGCCATTGTGGTGAGGGACACCTCAGGGGAGTGACCGCTGACCCACTTTTGGTATTGTGGACCTCACTGCCCAAAATCTGGAACAGAACCCATATAATATTCATCTCCCACAAAACGTCATTACCTTTGCATCCCAGAGGCATTGCCTTCTGACAGCAGCTTCTAAATCTGGCATCTTCTCTACACCACCAGACTACTTCCAGTCCACACTGGTGAAGGAGAAATCAAGATCTGAAAGAGCACATGCAGAGAATCTGAGAAGACCTGTGTGGGCCTGCAGTATGAGAAAATCTCAGAACTCCTCTGGAAAGGACAGAATTCACTGGGAATGAGCAAACTTTCTGCATTCACAATGAGGATCCACAATGAGAAATCAGAGCCAATACCTTCTATGAAAATTACTGCACCAAAAACAACAACAACAACAACAACAACAAACTAGAAACTTTCTATTTGTATTCTCAGCATATTTTAAGTGGCCATTCTGTTTACAAAACTAGAACAACAGGTAGTCACAAGGAGTGGAGGAAACCTCTACATTAAAGTGCAGATGCTACGCTGAAATTAAAAACTGCAACCAAGGCAGTAAATACTTATACGCCAAGGAAACTTGGCATCCCAAATAAAAAGATCCTTATGGTATGCAAAAGGCTTAAGATGTTCTCAGCTTCCTGTTACACAGAGACCTTGGCAGAGTAGGAAAAGTACTTCTGTAGATTAACCCAAGGAGTAACCTTGTACAAATATATGCACAGATTAGGCCTTTACCCACACAATAGCACCCTTCCTTTTCTCCCATGTTGAGTCAATCGCTTTCTCCATGTCCACACCAATCGAAAGCATTAGCAAGTAAAGCTGGGAGAGGATTCTCCTCTGGAATTTACGTGGTAGACCCATTCTGTTTGACATATGATGCTTGTTTTAGTGTGTTTGCTGCTGTTCAGGCAGAACACCACAGACTGTGTACACTATAAACAACAGGAGAACATTTGGTTCACAGTGCTTGAAACAAGAGCATGGGGCCTGCTCCTGCAGAGGGTCTTGTGCTCTGATATAATGTGCAGAAGAGCAAGCAAACAGGCGCAAAACAGAGAGCTCATGGGCTGAGCTCAGCCTTCTGACCTGGAACCCACTCCTGAGACAACAGCAGCGTTTTTCCTCATAAATGTTCTTCCTCTTCACATAACCTCAATGGCAGTTATAATTCACCAGGAGCCAAGGGGAGCCCTGCACACCTATAATCTCAGCCCTCTGGGAAACTGAGACAAAGAGGATCACAAGTCTGAACCCAACATGGGCAACTTACAGAGATACAGCTCAAAAAAAAAAAAAAGAAATGTAGTTGAAGGTCCTGGACTCAGTCCCAGTACAAAGATATTTTTTCACTATGAGTTTTGGAGAAGACATTCAAACCATACCAGTGACTTTTGTTCCTTTTCTTTTCTAAAAATTATCTTGCTTTACTCATTTTGCCAAATAGCACTCCAAAAGACCGGTTGGATCTGAGTTCCTACGATGTCTTAGTATCAAGACTTGTAGTTCTACTCATGCATGTAAAATGAAAACACTACCCTAAATTCCACATTTTGATAGTCAATATATCATACAAGCAAGAGGAGTGGATTATTAAAGGAGACCAATTATTTTAGCCAACTATAGTATATTTCGTTCCTGAAACATCTCCAAACCTGCAATATAAGCAGCATCTTGGAACTTGTTAGAAATGCAAATTAAGGGGCTTTACTTCATATCCACTAAATCAGAAACTCTGAAGAGGGTTTCAAATTTTTTGTTAAGATGCCCTGCAAATGATAACACACACTAGAGTTTAACAGACATTGCCATAGTCAATCTCTCTCTCTCTCTCTCTATCTCTCTCTCTCTCTCTCTCTCACACACACACACACACACACACACATATTCTAATGAAGGTAGGTGACCTAGAGAGTATTAAACACTTTTATACCCTCTGGACCCCAAAAGAAATAAGTCTAAAACTCTGTGAGTGTATATAAGTGATTCTAAAGAAAACACAAAGTTAGAGATCTACTATTTAAGACAAAAAGAAAGTCACTATACTAAGAAACAGAAAGGCCACCGAAGAAGGAATTAACAGAATATTTTTAAAAAAAACTCAAATAATAGGGGCTGGGGCTTTAGCTCAGTGGTTCTGCCACCTGCCTCACAAGCATAAGGTCCCGAGTTTGATTCCCAGTATCAAAAAAAAATAACAACAAAAAAAAAACAATCGATAAAATCTGGATTGTGCAAAACAAAGAAACGGTTGTAACCTTGCCTAACCCAGGGAACAAAGGGAGGGGAAATCAGGCTGATTTTAATGCCTCTCAACCTTACAATGCTCAAATGATCACACCTGAATATTACAAAGGAAAGACAGAGCTTTGGAAAACAGTCCCAGGAAAGCTGCATATTGCAGTCACTTGAGATTTAAACACTCATAATGCCCATGTTTCACTCTCCAGGTTGTGTGGTTGATTTAGACTGTGTCTGATGCAGGATTTGACAGATCTGAAAGATCCCCAGGTGAGTCCAATGTGTAAATAATTTGGGAACCTTTGCAATATACAGTATATGGGATGGTCATCCAGAAGAATATGACCATGCAGACAGAAGAGCAAAAATAGAAGAAATGAAAGAAGAAAAGTCTCTTGAGACAAAGAAAACCTTGTGCCTGAATATCAAATGGGCTTACTGACGTTTACATAGAACAGGAGAAACCTGCTCTTGGGTGTAGCTGTATAAATTACTGAATTTTATGGAGAGAAAAAAATATATAATAGGAGAATCCAGGCAGGAAAGGGTTAGGATAAATGGACAAACACACAAAGACAAGGATCAATGTCTACATAGTGTTGGCCATTTATGGTAACGTAAATACTAATGTGAGTACAACAACCAAGTTCTCTTTCATGGGCAGAGACAACCAACAACAGTACTTGAAAATGTACACATACTACCAGAATCAGAAGAGAATTGCCAAGAGAAAATAGAAAATGAGAAAGAATGGGAAACTTGTCCCCCATGATAGGCATGTTTCATTTAGCATAACGTCTTCCAAGTTCATCTACAATGGGACACATTTCAAAATTTCCTTCCTGTTGAAAGTTGGTTAAAAGTGTGTTGTATGATGTGCACTTGCAGGAGGTACCTGGTGAAATTCACAGAGACAGAGTACAGAATGGGGGTTGCCAGGAGCAGATGGAAGGAGGTGGTGGGGAGTTAGTGCTCAGCAGGTGCACTGTCTTTGTTTTCCAAGATGAAAAGTGTTGTGCAGGTGAACAGCAGAAATGGCTATGTGATAGGTGATGTACTTAACTCAAAGTGTACATTTTGAAATCATTAAAAGAGCAAATTTTACATTTTGTGTGTTTTATCACAATTTTATTTCCAGTACCAGGGCTTGAACACAGGGCACTATACCACCTTTTATATTTTACTTTGAGGCATCGTCTGCTTGAGTTGACTGAGCAAAACTGGATGTTTGATCTTCTTGTCTCAGCCTCTCTCTGAGCTGGGATTATAAGTAGTCACCATCACACAAAGCTACACTTTAAAATAATGTTTTTTTTTTAAAAAAAAAAACAGAACAAGGGATATTTGATGCCAATGAATTGGTGAGTGATAAAATCCCCAAGCCCATAGATTCTCAAATGTAGAATTTCCAGGAAGCTTCTAAGAGTACCATGGTACTGTTGTTAAACCCAGATATACTGATTTAATTGGTCTAGTGTGGGTTCCCCAAAAGTATTTCTAAGTGGTTCCCCAGGTGATTCTAATGTGCAGCTACAGTTGAGAATTGCTCTACTAAAACACAGTTAATTAAATAATTATCACTAATGCAATTATTGAAGAGTTGTAAAATGAAAATAATAATTTAATAACAATCTGGTTCTATGATTCTATATTATATTTACTCTTTACTTCAATGAAAAACAATTAATTTAATGTGTTGTTGAGCAGCTCTGCCTGGAGGAGGGTCTCAGAGCCCCACAGTGAGAGCCTGCAGCACACATGAACACAGCCCTCAGGTAATGGGAATGTCGGCCCCCGCCCCAGGTCGGTCCAGAGCCCACTAGAACTCGGGAAATGCCAGAACTCCAGAGAGATGCCGAGGATCTCCTCACACCATCTGAGCTTTCATCCGAGTTAATCTGGATGTGTAACAGGAGCAGTGTCCCTTACATTTGCCACCCTTGAGTAACACCTCAACTCCTGCAAAGTGTGTCCGGCAAGAAGGGTGAGGGTGTGGCAAAGGCCATAAGGGTGGAAAAGACAGATGTCATCGGCAGAGCTCGTACAGTTTTAGATAGAAGAAATTAGGAAAGGGAAAAAGAAAACAAAGACAAAATAGAATGCACTTTTTCTTTCTTCCTTCCAGCTGTTAATTTTGAAAGCAGAGGGATAAAATTTATGGTGGTAAAATTTTCACCTAGCAAGTGCAATTGAGTGAAAGCATAGAGCAGCACTGTAATTTACATTTACACATCTTCCCAGGGCCTCCTGTGTTCGGAGGGTGACTGGATCCTAAGGGTGCTGTACTCAGCAGTGGACCCACCCATGGATGAGTTTGTGGCTAACTGTGCTATTAGAAGGCCTGCCTGGTTGAAGACAGATCACTAGGGTGTGGCCTAGAGGAATGTGTTCTGGTCTCTGGCTCTTCCCTTACCCTCACCCTCCTCTGCCATGGGGTGAGCAGATGCTCTCTGCCATGCTTTCTGCTGTCTGCTGTGACTTTTTTTTTTTTTTGCCTTGGAGCAACCAACCATGGATTTAACCCTCTGAAACCATGAACCAAACTAAATCTCTCCTCTTTTAAGCCACAGAGGTTGAATGTCTTTTACTAGCAACAAGAAAGTGACTAATACAACCAGGGTTTCTCAATTTCTGTGCTACTGACACATTTGGCCAGATACTTTGTTGAGGGAGCGAGCAATGCCGCCTTCCCTGGATTGTGGCAATCAAAACTGTTCCTAAATATCACCAAATGGCCCATGACTGAGGACCACTAGGGTAAACTGAATTTCAGATTCTTTTAGGAAAACCAGAGATTTAATTTTCATTCATTAAATTTATATAACTACAAGATGTGATCTAAAATTATAATGTTTACATTTTAAAATTTTTATTATAGTAAAACATACATAGTCACAAATCTCCCTCTTTCAGGTCCCTCTCTTTCATATCTGTTGTACATGGTGTAATAAATGATACTGTGAATTCTAAGGCTGGATGCCATCTAACAGAAAGGCAGTCTCATGAAAACATTATAGGGTGTCCTTGTTCACCTTATTCAGCAAGCAGATCTGGCATCATAACTTCTGGCTTTTCCACAAATTCAAACTGACCATAAAAGGAAAACATTTGCAATCATTTCCGGGCATGGAGGCAGGCACAACAACATGACTAAAGACACTCCTGAAAGAAGATTTCCAGAATTGCTTCAGACAGGGTCAGGAATGATGGGATAAGGGTGCTCAAAGTGACGAGGGTCAACGGCATGGTGCCGTTAACCGTTAAGAACTTTTATTAAAGCAATATGTTTTTAGATCACCTAATGTGATCTTATACTTTTGCATTTCATTGTCAACATTGTTTAAAAAATTGGCTTAACTATATTCTGCAACACTGTAAAGGTAACTACTAATGGAAAACAGACTTTATATCACCTAAATCCCTTAAATTAGAAAAAGAGAAAAGAAACCAAAGTCTATCTGTCAAGTAACATCAAACATTTTTAAAAAGTTAAAACAGTGTGAGAAAAGGTAAGTCTAACTAGTGAAAATAAATATGAATGGAATAAACTTCCATTAGGAGTCACTGAAATCCAAATTAGGATCAAAAACACAAATTTAGGGCCGCGCATTTAGCTCGGCGGTTTGGTGGTCTGCCTCATAAGCGCAAGGACCTGAGTTCGATCCCCAGTACGAAAAACAAACAAACAAAAAAAACAAATTTAAGTGTTCAGACTAAGGGAAATTAGAATTTAAGGGCTATAAAATATACACAGATGGTTCCTTATTTACAATAATTCAAGTTAATAATTTTTGACTTAATGATAGTATAAAAGCCTATCCCTACAGCCAGCCTATACTTTATTTTCCATATTGGATAAATTGCACAAGATATTCAACACTTCATTATAAAGTAGGCTCTGGGAAAGATGATTTCGCTGGCCTAAGTTTGCACAAGGTAAGTCAGGCTAAGCTTTGGTGCTTGTTGGCTTGAGTGTATTACATGCATTTTTTTAGTTAGAATGGATTCATTGAGATATACCGCCGTCATGACTTAAGGAGCATCTGCACTTGGCAAAAGAAAACCAAAGGAAACAGGAACAGCATTATTCCTGTCAGACAAAGTTGAGATTAAAACTTGAAGGTGTATCAACCCACAAGGTTTATTTCATGAAGTTAAAATAGTCTTAAACTCAGAAGACAGTAGAATAATGAGCTATTGTTACTTTCTTCTTTAGTCACTGCTGTGATTTCTAACTTACGTTCCTTGAAGGCAGCAGGCCTTTATTGATTGTGTATTCACAGTACCACTGTGTCTGCCAAAGAAATAACCCTCATTTATAAATGCTGGATAAGTGAATGTGTTTATGTGATCCACGGACCCTGATGAAGTTAAATGATTCATGGCTGTGGGCCTGTATTTCCTCATCTATAAAATGAGGAGTCTCAGCTCTCCTACCTCTATACTGTGATATTTTTAATCTCCTTTTTTTTTTTTAATGTCAGTGCCTACGTTTTGTTTCAAAATTAGTGTTACGCTTATGGGATATGCACACATTAAGGATTTCCCACATTAAGCAGTTTATATTGAGAAACTACTTATTAATTTGGAACGCTATAAGACCCATATTCAGCCAAACTATTAGGTGGTGTTGCGATGAGAACATTCATGTCAGACAAGATCACATTTTGACAGCTCTGTTGAGCCGGGTATCTTTCACAGAGAATAGAGCCTTGAGATGGTAAGGGAGGCTCTAAATGCTTTCACATTGGTAACATTGTTTCATTTCACATTCTTGTGCCTGGTGCATAGTAGGTGCTTAGAAAATGGGTTTTGGTCATGTATTAAGCAAAGACCCCACACACCTTGTCCTGCATAGGATCCTGAAAGTGCCATTCCTTTCCTCCAGAATTTCAGGGGCTTGGAAGAGGACATTTTAAAGACAGAACCTAGACTCGAGGCCAGAGGATGGTGAGTGTGTGGAAGAGTCAGAACTGGTGCCACCATGGTACAGAGGACATCCAGGGGAAGAGGATGGAGACTCACTCCCGGCGATGGCTAAAGTATACCCACCTCTGCCCATGCTGCCTTTTCCCGGCCCCTCCAAATTAAATACAGCAAAGAAAAAAATACCAGCCTAACAAGGTCTTATTAATGTTCCAGACTGCCTCAAATCCATATTGATCAAGTTTCAATTTGAAGATGGAGCCTGAAGCAATAAGTGAGATCAATATAAGGCTTTCATTCAAATTTCTTGTCTGCTAAAATATGAACTAAAAACAAAACTACACAAAAGAAGATTCTGATGCCGCAGAAAGCACTAGGCCAATACAAAAGCCAACTTTTTTTTAAAGCTGCCTGCAAAAAGACATAACCAAGTTTTTATGCTTGTGGTACTTTTAAACATTTTTGAAAAAGAGGAGGAAAGATATTTTTAGGCAGTAAAAAAGAAAAATCACTAAAATTTGCCTCCAGCCCTTACTGATTCTATTGCAAGGTCTAACTTGTGTGTTTCTATACATTTTTTTGTTTTCTTTCTTAGTGCAACACTAAAAATACCTTTTGTAGATGCTGCATATGACTTTTTACATTTCCTCAAGTGGTAAGCACATTGGCCGTGCCTAGCACTGTGCAAAGGGCTAAGAAGAATCCCCTATGACATCCAGCCTGTTATTTAGGAGTGTATGAGTTAGTGTGGAAATCAGAATACACACACAATAGTTAAAATGGAAAACCAGGCAGTAGTGTATGAAAAGCCTAAATAACTGACCCAAATTAAGACCTCAAAATGGCACAGTAGGAAAAGTTTAAACTTAAAATACTGAGACTCAAAGACAGATATCTCTCCTTTAGTTTCCTTCAGCAAATTTCAACCTCCCTGTATATTTCCTCATCTGTAAAATAAGAAAGGTGATGCATCCACATCGGGAGTGGAGTTAGGAACAGACACTGCCACCCAAAATACAGTCAGTTGTTGGAGTTTGAAGAAGGGAGACCCATTCCATATACACAAACTGAAGACCTAGTGGAGGCAATAAAGCTTAAACGATGGCAAAATGGGCTAGGCAGAGAGAAAGTGGGCTCTGGAAAGCCATTTACTTTTACTGGGTCTCAATTTCCCCAGGGCAATAACGCATATGTTATTTTCAACAGCCTGAGCATCACTTTGAAACAAACGACCCCAGAATTTAGTGAGTTGAAAAAACATTCATTTTGCTCACTATCTGTAGCCTGGGTGGCAGTCAGTGGGGACAGCTGCCCATCCCACCCAGCAATGCCAGGACAGCTTGAACCCTGGGGGCTGGAATCACCCAAAGGCCTCCCCAACACTAGATGCTGCCAGATCTTAGCTGTAGCTTGTAGTGAGACCACCTTCATGGGCCCTCTCCTCCTGACTCTGGTTTCTCACAGCTGGTGGCTGGGTTAGAGAGGCAGCTGCTTCCTTTTGATGACCTAACCTGAGGAGTCACAGGGTCTCATTTCCCTGCTCTCTATTTGTTAGCAGCCAAATAGGGGAGAGGAAACGGCTTCCACTCTGAGGGGGTTGTGGAACAGAGCTAGAGGGGCAGGTAGCAGTAGCTGCTTCTGGAAACTACTACTTGCCACACCTAGTATGCTTCCTAAAACGTTTATAATTATGTGTAGTAGTAATATGGGGGAGACTGAAATACTGATTATGCCCAAAGTAGGCTGTAAGCAGTGTAGGCTGTGAAGAATTAAGCCCACAACTGGCTTGTTTTGAGAAGTGAGGACAGCCAAAGCCTACGTGACGAGGACAGAGTAACTTATTACTCGCACCCAAATTCCATTCCCACACCTAAAACCTTCTCAGTAGAAGGACACTGTTCTAATTACAACTGGATATTTTGTCTATTCTGTCCCTAATTCTAGAATGCTCTGTTGTGTCCTTTACAAGCCTCGTTTACATGAATTACCATGGAACCTGCCCAACTGCACATCCTTGCAGGCAGTCCTGTCCCTGCACATAGTTCACATTTACCCCAATTGTTTACCAATAAAAATCAGTGGCTTAGATTGGCCAACGCCTTTGTTGGTTGTACTGGTATTGGTCATCCTGGGACCCCACTTTCTATTTCTCTTAGTTCTTTTAGGTTTTTTTTTCCTCGGGCCTGTGTCATACACCGAGTAGGAGACTGCAGCCTCCTGCAGAAGTTTCCAGTAATGTTTCAGGGGTCCCCAGCAGTCATGGAAAGGGGAAGCTTGTCACAGAACATTCAGCAAACATGCATTTATTATGGGCATAAATATATCGAGTCCCTGCCATGTAAAGTCTCACAAACAATTCTAACACAATATGTTAAGTTCTAGCACAGAGACCACGAAAGGCTTTGGACCTAGAAGGAGAAGAAAGTTCCTTGCAGACGGGTGAAGATTTAGGGACAAGTTATCTACCATAGGTTTCAGGAGCAGATTCAAGTTTTGTGAAGCCTAAAATCTTACACTGTTTTGAGGCTCTTCTCTAAGGGAAAGAATAGGAAGTTATAAATGCAAGATCAGGTAGAAAATCTTCAAAGGGTGGGTGTGCGCAGCAGCCCCCCACATCAGCTAAAATCACCACACAAAACTGGCTAAAATGAACCTAAATCAGAGAGGGAAGATGTGAGAGCCAGACAGCACTGACAGACCCAGACAAAGGCAGGGTTAGAGACAGAGGACCTGAAGGAGGTCAAAGAACTCCAAACAGAGAAGGGGAAGGAACAGGGGAAGGCCAGGCCGCGTCACTGGTCACACAACAGCAGCAGGAAATAATACATACAGTCAGGGTGGGCTTGGAGGAACTGGAGTGGCATGGGTGGTATTGGGACTGTTATATTATGAGCAACTGAAATGCACTGGAAGACTGAATGTGAGAACAGAATGATTTAGGAAGTTTCACAGGCAGAAAGGACGCAAGCAGGGAAAAAGCGCATCCAAGTCACAGACTAGATAACTGGCATTTACCTTTATTCTTTTCTGCTAAACCTATAACTGGATCATGTGTGTTAGTTACAGGTGAAAAATGAGAATGTTTTAAAACATGAAATGTATTAGGTTTATTTTTGGCACGTTTGTTCTTTGGGGCATTATCTTGTTACAAAACTCATGTTTATGAACAGTCTTTACAAACTGAGACAACACTTAACATTTCAAGAGGAAAAAACAGCATATGGACTAATGTGCTTGTATGTGTTATGCTTTAAGCTGATGTGTAATTATATATATATGTAGGAAAATATGGTAAGAAGATGCTCCAAGATGGGCCAATAACATCCTTAATTGGTTAGAACATGGTAAACATTTTTACTCTTTTGCTTTTATATGTTGTCAATAATGTGCATGTATTGATTCAGTGATTGGGTAAAAAAAAAAAACATTAAATATCATTCTCACTTTTCAAGGTCTGCTCCCAGGAGCAGCTCCGCAGGAAGACTTCCCCTGATGCTCTCCCCATCTCTACGCCCCCAGCACCCCAGATCAAAGATACACAGTCCTGTCTTCAAACCCTTTGCTTCACAATCACCTCAGCATGGTAGCACTTCTCTGGTGTTCTTCCCCACACACTAGCACATAAATCCCAGAGAGAGGACAAGACTTGGAGCTCCATTTCATGCCCTGAATATTGGTAGTGGTAGATGGTCAGTGCCCCGAAAATGGACAGAATATGATGGCAAGTGTGCAGGGTAGGCGTAAGTTATTCAACCAGAGAGACGAACAGCTCCATAAGGAGGAAGTACAGGCCACTTTCCAGAGGCTGTGACCATTCAATCTAAGTGACCCCAATAATATGCAATCCCATTTAGCCCACCATGAGCTCTGTGAGGGCATCTGGTCTCAGCCTCAGTGCTGCAGTTACTTGTGAAGTGATTGGAATTCCCCTCTCCTACATCACTGCAAAATTCAGTGAAGTTGTGCGTGCAGAGTGCTGATGTGCCTGGCACTGAGTAGGTCACTGTTGGCTTTCTGTGGTTTGTTCATGGTCACAGAATTCATCTGTCAAAGACAATCTTTTTACCCCATCTCTTCCCTGCTAGGCCACAATGACCACCCTGGAGAACTCTCACCTAAGGGTTCCTAGTGCTGCTCTGTACCTGCAGCTGAGGAGGGTGAGAAGCTTCTTGCTCCTTTCGGCTTTTTAATCCAACAATGCAGCCATTTCTCCAGTGACCCTGATCATCATTATGGTCTGGGAAAGACAATTAGATACTTCCAAAACTGAAGAACATTATCATATACTTAGTGTCATCAGCCCACAAATTTTCCAGTAACAGATGCAATTCTTCCTAGGATGAATACTTCTCTTGGGGCCATTACTGTAATGGTGATGGCACTCACTGAATGCAGACTATGTATTGCATCAGGTAATCTGCACAGGTTAGCACCATTTATTCATCACTGAGAGGCTATGAGGTTTGCACTGGCATCGGGTCCTCATTCCAGCTCAGAGAGGTCAGGGCTTTTGAGAAATCACAGTAAATGGCAGACCTAGGTCTGCCCTGCTGCCTAAGATACAGTCAGAAAACACTACAGCAATGAAAGTATATATGCAGGTTGAGGAGAAGTAACTCTGACCTCTGTGTCATGTCAGGTTTGAAATATAGATGAAAGAAGAGAGATAGTGAACATCTTCTTCCATCAAAGTTTACATGTATTTATTCAGTGAGTGAAAAGCAGCATCATGAAGCAGAAAGTTCATAATCCATCCTAATCTACTTTGACCCTAGTTCCTCTGAAAGGCATCCAGGGGGAGGCTGAGGAAATCTACCAAGAGTGCTTCTGTCTGCAGACCTGGACCCTGTATGATCCTCCCTTTCATGGCCATTCTGCCCACACCCTCCCGCCACAGTGAAAGTCATCTTAGGCGTAGCAGCCAAGGTGAGTGAACACACTAGGCATGAACCAAGAGCCGAGGTGACAGGGCAGGAGCTGTGTGCCCCTCAGCCTCCCCTCCTTCCTGCAGATCCAGCCTGGGGCAATGGGAACCAGAGCAGGGACTTCCCAGGGGGAGAATAAGTCCATGGCATCCAGTGGCTGGGCTTGGCTGGCGGGCGTGGCAGTTCCCTCTGTTAGGAGGTACTGGGCAGAATAATCGCACCAGTCCGGAAAGATGAAGTTTGGTTTTTCTCCTTTTGTGCAAGCTGCAGGGCTGTTGTACCACCTGCCAAAGGCCAGATGCCAGCCTCTCCGGGGGCCATTGTCTCCCAGCAGCTCAGGAGTGGAGGGAGATGGAGCAGCTCTCGCTTTTTTCTTCCAGGAGAGCATTTTGTTCCTTCGGCTGTCAAGAAGCTTTTGTACAGACAGGTCTTTATTCCCAGGGTAGAAGAACTGGAGACAAGCACTAGACATTTACCAATTCTTGATCACTTTTCTCACCCACTATACTTTGTTCCTGTGAAATTTGTTGAGACTATGTCTTTTTCCTGAAAGGCTCTGAGACCTTGTTCAAAATGAGTTTTATCTACAGCCAGGATATAAAATAGGAACAGAGAAGAGGAAACTAGAGGAAAAAGGAATAGCAAATATTTTTAATGTAAACGTAGCAAAACTACTGTGATGAGGCTCAGATTCTCACTAGCTCAGGCAGGAGAGGAAAGGTGGTGTTATAAATGTCATCTCAACATCAGAGAGGTATGTGACTAATGTTGAATGACCTTTTGGGGCATTTCATTACATCTGCTGCAACATGTTCCAGGCATTATGACCACATTAGAGTAGGATTCTGCAGCTCTAATGAGCTTTTGTATCCACCTTAGAGAGAACAGATTCCAAATATTTACTATGGAATCTTGGTCCAGCCAAAAAAAGAGGTGGACAGTTTTCTATTCAGGATCATCAGTTCTTCTACAAGGACATTAATTCCACCTCCTTTTTAGTTGGCTGTTGTGCCACTTCACTGATGACATACAATACTCTACATGTTTGACAAGAAATGAGATTTTTAAACTTCTTACTACCCTGTGTCTCTCAAGTTAATGGACAAAAACACTATTCATGTGTTGGGTGCAGGGAGCCAAAAGATTTCTAGACTGCCTTATTCCAAGGGCACAAAAATCTTCCATCAGAGTAAGTCAGGTCAGCTGGGGTATGCAAGCTAAGATAGTAATGAAGGACTTCTCTGTAACATCTACTGAGGCTCATCTCTGAATTGCTTAAATACTTTTACTCCTGCATTGTATCCTGGTGTGAATCCATCATTCTGTGATGTGAGGAGGGTCAAAAAACAGCCACGTAAAGGGAATAAGGGAAAAGAAAAGAAAAGAAAAAAATACGAGAAAATGAAAAAAATGGAAATAAAGTATTTGTAAATGGGGAGGGTAGGAGAGGGTGAAGGGAGGGCAATGACAAGGGGAAAAAATGAGAACCAAGACCTGTCATGTGAAGGTACAAGATCCCAGTAATGAATGCAACTGTACTGTATACCTAGAATGTACCAATAAAGTCAATAAAAAGAAAAAGAAATAGCCACCTAACCTGATCACTGTGGATATTTAGGCAGACCTCTGATGGAGAATCCTTCAAAGCATTGTGACTGTCATACCAGCAACAGGTCCCCTCCTGCTGAGGAACCACTCCGTTCTTATATTTTGGACACAGTTTAGAACAGTTCTAATTATCATTGTAGGATCAGGTCATCTGAGGCTTAAAGGGTCGAATAATCCAGTAAGACAGCAGAAAGGCTGAATGGGTAAGTTTTAACACTGAGGTCACTGGGAAAGATGAATAGAGCACCCACTTCGCCTCACCTTTTAAAATGGATTTCCATTTTGAAGTTTGAATTTTGAAAAGTTTTCTTTATTTCATTATGCTGCTTAGTTATTTCTGGAACAAGGTAGAATATAATAAGCATCCTTCTTAAAAGAAAAGAGGAAGCACATTAATTCCTCAAGGGAGATGGAGTTTCTCCTCTGGAACTAAACTCTTTAAAAAAATGGAAGTATGATTTACACATCGTTAAATAGTGCAATCAACAAAATCCTCAATTATAATTTTTATAATAAGCACAGACACTGTATTTGTTTGCCATTTTTTTCTTTGTAAAATAAGCCTTTGATAACATCTAAAAGCCTAGGAAATTGCTCAGTTCTGGGGCACAGCAAAATACATAGATCATGATACTTTCACACAAGGAAATGTACAACAATAACAGTGAATGACCTTATATGTCAGCTTTCCAGAGCTGTGACAAAATGCCTGAGAAAAACAACCTAGAGAAGCAAAGGTATATTTTGGCTCATGGTGTTTCAGGGTTTTAGTTCATGGTCATTGGCACTATCCCTTCTAGGCTTGCGGTGAGTAAAAAGACCATGGCAGAAGGATGTAGTAGAGAAAAATTGCTCACTGCATGGCAACCAGGAAATAAAACAAAACAAAGAGATGGAGAAGAAGAGTCTAGGTACATGTCCCATGTCCTACTCCTTCAACTAGGCCTTACCTCCTAAAGTTCCCTTTGCCTCTCTGTGATGCTATCAAATTACAAACCCACCAAGGGACTATTCCTCTAATGACATTAGAGCCCTCATGATCCAGTTACCACCCACTGCTGAGCACTGTGGTATGTAGGACCAAGACTCCAACACAGGGGCTTTTAGAGGACATTCTGGATCCAAATCCTAATAGATCTATAATGACATAAAATAATACAAGGAACTCTCCCAAGCACAGTGTTGAGTTAGAGAAGATACAAAAGAAAACATTTGGATGACCCCATCTACAGGAAGAGCATCTGCAACAGCCGAGATCAGAACACATCCTTCTATTGGTGGTAGACATTTCTCGAGAGAGTACAAAGGGTGCTTATGAGATGTCTCTGCAGATTTGGGGGCTAGTTACTTGGGCAAATTTACCTCACACAAAAATTAATCAAACTGAACACTTACGATTTGAGTACTTATGTGTTTAACTTTTTAGTGAGAAACCTCACTACAGAGTCTCACTATGTAGTCCAGGCTAGTCTTGAACTTCTGATCCCCCTACCTCAGCCTCCTAATGGCAGGGATTATGTCTGGCAATATAAACTTCTACAAACAGAGTACACTGAAGACAAGTCTCAGCCATAGAAGTGACCACACGTCTGACTTACATTTGAGTCTTTGTCTTTGAAGGGCTTAAAAAAACAAAACTCCGGTTCAGAGTCATTTCTGGCTTCCCTTAAATTGTGTGTGGTCAGTGATCATATGATCAGTAACCAGTATCATAATAATGTCAGTAATATGAAGGTCTGTCATTTTATTGTGCTGCTATCTCCAAATATGAGATTGCATTCTAGCTTTATGATGAGGAAAACCCTCTTATGTGGTGCATATGTTCACATTATCAGTCAGTTATTATATGGTATAGATTTATTATTGGAAGAGTACAATGTTATAATGATTAATGGCACACAAAGTCTTTTCTACCCAAAACAATTTTGACTTTTAAATGGTTAAATAAATACAAAAAACAGTTGACAAATATAAAAACTAAAAGAGTGTATTTGCTGGTTAACTTACATCCTCTTTGAACCGAGGAATTATTTAAATATAGAAATTTAAATAACAATATAAGGCAGAACAATAGATTCAGGTGTATCGTAATTCTCATCTTTGTAGAATTGTTCAGTACATGAGCATCCATTCCATTAAAAAACCTTTAAGGGGTGTATTTAAATTGTCACTATTTAATTCCATGTAGGCCAAGAGCCTTGTAAGAAAAAATCTTATTTGGGAATTCTTCACATCTTGCGAGGACAAATTAAAAGCATAATGTCAGATTCAATGTACCATAATTTCATGAGAAGAAAATATTCCAAAATTACTTATAATAGTATTCACAATGAATTATCTTTGATCCAGACAAAAAGTAAAATAAAAACAATATGAAGAAGAGAGGAAACTATTAAACACTAATAAGGAAAACAAATGCATTTCCTTCTCACAAAAATTCAAAACTGACTAGGCCAGTTTAAGAAGACAATCTCAAGTTCCTCCCATCCCATGGAAACTAAACATTAAAATAAAAAGCTTGTTGAAATGATGTTATCCTGTACACTGACAGGTTTATAACATTTTTAATATCTCAAAATGGAAGACTGTTGAGTACTTGGCCTTTGGCTTGTCTCAACTGAACCTCCCCAGGGCCTTTGCACTTGCTGTCTGCTCTATCCGAACCACTTTTCCCCAGGCCTTCACAACACCAGCATGTTGTTCTCAACCCAAAAACTGGATGCAAGTCTCTCTTGTGGCAACCTCCTTTCATCATCCTTGTGAAAGCAGAAGCATACCCAGTCCAAGATCCCTTTCCACCCCAGGCCCAGCACTCTGGTCTGCTGTGCCCCTGTGAGGATTTGTCACTACCTGGGACTACTGTGTTTCTTTCCATGTGATACATTTCTTCCTATACACTTAATGTCTAATTTTAAAAATATGTGAGGCTCTAATACAAAGCACATCCTCAACAAAGGTTAGCATCCTTGCCTGAGCATCTCCTCTATGCATTGTGAGCACCCTATTTTCTCAGTCTAAACTGCCCTCTTTTCCTTCTGCCTCCTTTTCTACTGCATAAGCTCCTGCTCACCATTTTATCTCTTCAAGGAAGCCCCCCGCCCCTACTAGGAAAGCCACTTTCTCCTCATGTGCTCGATACCTTCAATGTGCCACACTGGCCTGTAACTATTTCCTGAAGTCTCCACTTCCTTTTCCACAATCAGCTCCTGCAAAGATGCAATATTCTCTCTGCACTCCTGTGTCCTCAAGACCGTCCCAATCTCATTGGTATAGTGGGGTCTTGGTCCTCACTACTATATTATAAATCAAAGCATGGCTGACTGCCCGTGTAAATTTGGTAAATTACTTAGTCTTTCTGTCTCCTGCAAAGATGCAATATTCTCTCTGCACTCCTGTGTCCTCAAGACCGTCCCAATCTCATTGATATAGTGGGGTCTTGGTCCTCACTACTATATTTATAAATCAAAGCATGGATGACTGCCCGTGTAAATTTGGTAAATTACTTAGTCTTTCTATGTCACAGCGCAGCTGTTTCCTTTGTAAAATAAGGATCATAATATTATCACCTTGGGTCATTAGGAAGTGTAACTTTAAGAGCTCTGGCCATGTAGAAACTGTATGTATTTTGTTCACCACTAAATCCTCAACACCTTAGATAGTGCCTGACATATTCAGTAGCTACTTGGTGAGTATTTCTACTGTGATCCCATTCAGAACATCCATGTAAAGTGCTTGGCAGTGGGCCACCCTGTTCTCAGTACCGTCAGTAACTCATGATACTCTGGTTAGTGTCTGCCTCGCTGAACATGTGGGGCAACTGGAAAAATGACCACTCTTTTAAGATGACATTATTCTGGTCATGTAGCAACTCCCTTCATCACCTGACCAAGTCTTGCCCATCTCACAGACCTGGCTGCTTCCTGCAGATCCCAGGGGACACTACTGCTTCTGAGTGACTCCAATCTGCATTGTTAAGGACCCTCACTGGACACACTGAGCCCCTTTACACTGTGAGCTTGCCCATGCTCTGTGTGTTATCTCCCTCCATGATGCTGAGGGGCTAATGGTTGAGACCATCTACTTAATAAGCCCCATGTGCTACCCTACAACTCCTTGCCTTTAATATGCTCTGCTGCCTTGCCTCAGCTCCTTTACTTCCTTGCAGAGTTCTGCCCATAATTTACCAGCTTCCATCTTTAGGACTTGAGTCCATTAAATCCACTTTAAGTTTACAAACATGCCTCAAGATCCTACTCTTAAAGCATAAAGAGCATCCCAGGTGACTAAGGAAAAGTTCTTATGGTTGAGGAGCCCAGGGAAGCAGAAGATACCTTTTCTACCACTCATATTTATCTCATCCTTCAGCATTCCCTGAAGAAATTTCAACTCTAGGAAGTTCTCACCAAGGACACTGATGCCTGTACTGAATATTCCTTTATTCAGCAACCAGATAAGTGGTGCACTGCACGGGGGTGTGCCAGTCCACCTTGATGGTCAGTTTGACTGAATTAAGAGACTCCTGGAGATGTGACTGGATTGTGATGGTGATGAGGTCATCAACAGGTTAGCACATTGATAACTTCATCAACAGCTGATAGCTGAACGGGCCATTAGAAGGCAGGGCCTAGATGGAGGAAGTAGCCATGGGGGTGTAACCTTGGGGATTCTCTGGTCTCTAGCTTCTTCCTTTCTGGATCTTTCCAACCCATCTGTTTTCTGGCTATCATGAGTTCCCTTCGGACCTTTTCACCATGATGTTTCGGCCTAGAGCCAGCTGACCATGGACTGAAACCTCTGAAAACATGAACCGAAATAGATTGTGTGTCAGGCCTTTTATCCCAACAACAGCAAGTTATCCCCTACAAGGAGAACACAGGTGGATTCTGCATTTGCACGCAGTGCCCTGGGTAAATGGACTTCCTAGGGTCTTGGAGCCTTGGGAGAATGCCAAGCATCTGTGTTTCCCAAGAACTGCAAGCGTGCAGTTGTTACTCTTTGTCACTAAGGTACATGCACAACTTGCATTCCATCCTTACTAACAGGCTGATATTTCAAGGCTTGGGGTTACCCTGCAGGACCTGACTTGTTATTCCAGATGATAAAGTTTTACTCAGCAAAAGAAGAATAGGTAGCCACTGCTTCCAAAAATGCACCCATAAGAGGATAGATGAAGTTTCCTTCCATACTTACAAATTCAGTCGTTCAATTCTCCTAACACCTCTGGAAGCCAGGCGCTATTATCTTAACCTTACATGGGAGGAAACAGAAGTATAGGCTTTCTGTAACTTGCCCAAGGGTGCCCAGTATCTTGGTTCTGGGGCTGGTGCCTCTCCACTGCTCAAGCGTTGCAATTCCAGTCTTTGCTCTTAGTACTTGCATTTGCATCAACTAACAATACATGGTAGCTATTGTTCATATAAGAAAAAAATCTATATTCTCTGCTTTAAGCAATATCGCAAAAATAGCCTTCCCTGTTTTTCAATTTTAAAATATTTGAAACCAGGAAAGAAGCAACGTTTATTACAGGTGATGCCACAGAGGAAACACAGACATCCCTGTGTGGGACACTCAGGACCCTGAAAGATGTCACACAGGGCTCAGAATTCCCATCAGAGTATTTGCTAAAAGATTACATTCCAACATAAAATACTAACTCAAATGTACACTTCTGCCCCCAAATGATCATTTTTGTTCAAATTTCAATTTAACGAAAGCAGTTGTAATTCCAGTTTTTCATTCCCTGGCCCATCTTCTTTGCAGCTACCCTAAAGCTGCTATGCAAATCCACTTTACTTTTCCATCCCAAATTGTGGATCTATTATTTCCCTGGAATGGAGACGAGTCTGTATTCAACTTTGAAGTGAGGCTGCAATTAAAAAGCCACTGGATGTACTTCCTCCGGACCCAGCAACGTCCCTAACCTGATACATTCGCCCCAAAGGAGTTCCCGTGGCCTAGTTCTGTCCTCCAGGGGTGTGTGTGGGCTACGGGTGGGGGGTTCCACACGGAATATGCTGACACCGCACTAGCCAGACAGCAGGCACCCTGTAATGACACCTTTGGCGACACAGAAAATAACTGTGTTCCAGGGACAGGCCGTAATGAGAGAGGAGGGTACATAGAACCACAGGCAGCACTGCTTCCAATGTAACAGCACGACTGGGGGCAGGAGCCACGTGTGCTCGTATTCACAATAACAACCTGCTATGAGGCTTCTGCTCAGGGCTGTCGATGAGAGGATGAAGCTAGAAGAGTCAGCCAGCACCAGGAGACTTCTCACAGCCCTGCAAGGAGCTGTCCGATCTGATCGATCAATGACTGAGTTTTCAGGGGCTGATAAATTTTCTAGGAAGTTTACAAATCCACTGCTCTCTGAAGCTCTAGGATTTGGATAGAGAACTAGACCTTTTTCAGTGTCGCTTTCCTTATCTGTATAATGGATATAAATCACAACAGCTAATTCATACATGATTGTGGTGCACAGACAGACATAGGTGTATGAACTTTTAAGGTCTTTGAACTGAACTACATTCCCAACCCTTTTGATAAAATTTCTATTCTGAGACAGGGTCTCAGGCCCTGGCAGGGCTTGAATTCTCCTGTCTCAGCCTCCCAGAGTTCTGGGATGACAGGCATTTGCTGCTTTCGTTTGGGTTATATATAACAACTTGACAGATATGTATATAGTAAAAGGACAGAATGAACAGATACGATCCCTGGCTTGTAAAAAATAATAATAATAATAAATTTTCCCAACTTCCCTCCTAGTTTTTCTGGGAAAAGAAAAAGCAAAATCAGCCTATTTTGAACAGCAGTGAAACCTAAACTTTCATGCACTTTATGAAGTCAAGATCCATTCAGTCTGAAGAAAGAGCTCCAAGTTGAAAAGCATCACTCTGAAATCCTCTACAGAAGGGTGACACTCAGCTGATTTGTCAGGGATCCTTCTATATACATAGTCACAGTGGGTGCTCTTAATGAACGTCAGCTTTTAAGAATCATCGACATTAACATCACTCCACAGAGCAAAGAATGACGGCCCAACTTATAAATTCCCTGACGCCTGCACTAGCAAGGAGGTTTCTGTTCACTGGCCTTGTTCTGCTGTGAAATTCTGGGGGACTTACATTGCAAGCCATACATCTAAATCTCTCTAAATTAAATTATCTTCCTCTTTCCAGCCAGAATTTTTTGTAGGAGAATATTATCAACTAAGTGGATCAGATAATGTGAGTTTAAGTCTTGCTTCCTGGGTGAAATGATGTTAAAATGAATGTTATTCCCTAGATAAATGATACATTCCGAGGGTCATGTGCTACATCTGTTAGAAACGTTTTTAAAAGAACCTTCTCATAAAAGAGGAAAAAATAAAATTACAGGGAATTTCCTTCTTGAGGGGGAAAGTGGATACGATTTTGGTTTCATCACTACAATGATGACTTTCTACCTCAGTGTGGATTCCTCGCTGTTACTGTTTAACCATCAACCATGTTGAATTGATAGAGCCCATGTAAGATACTGTTCTGAATTAAAAATACTCTCAGCTTACCAGCTTACTCTGAAGCCATCTCTAAATTCTAAATCAAAATCCCCACATACCTACTCTAGCCTCTAAAAAGTCCTGATTCCTCAGCCCCCTCCCCAGCGCAAGGAGCCTATCTTCCACGTACAGTTCCCTGATGATGCCACTCACAAATATTGACCCCTCTTTTGGTTTCATAAATGCTCGCTCTAACTCCCCTCAAAATGCATAGCTAGATGCTAAAACTTGCTTTGTGATTTCAAAGCCAAAACAGTCTAAATCAAATTTGTTCAAAGTCTTGCATCTACTCACTGGTAGCAGTGAGAGCGGAACCCAGTCCCCTTGACACACAGAGGGAGACCCAAGCTGAAGTCAGGCAATGGTTACACTTTTGCATTAGCTGCTATCATAGTTAAGCAATGCATCAACTTGAATAAGAAGTGCCAGACTGATTGGATCAGCATAGTTCTAGGTGCGGCTGAACTGATTTACTGATCACAGAGACCCACCCTGCGTGTGAGCTACACCAACAAAGAGGCTGATAGCCCGAGAGAAATAAGAAGGGGAGTGAGGGAGGGAGCCTTGCTGTGTGTCTCTGGAGTAGATTGTCTTTGCCATTACTTTGAGATGTCCATCTTCGGCCTTCCAGCTCAGGCTCTTCAGTCTTCCAACTGAGACTCTTGCGCCTTCCAAAGTAGACCCTTTGGCGACCAATGGGACTCTGCAGTGAGTCCAGCCTTCCACATTTGAGTGGATCCTTCAGCCGTCCAGTATGCAGACAGCCCTTTTGTGCTCTTCCACATCTGACTCTGCGGGCAGCTATTATAAGTCTACCTTGCAAATCTGCTATTCTAGCGAGGCTTAACTGATACAGCTGCCTTATCATGGAGCCTTCCTCAGTGAAGCTGAGACCAAAGTGAGCACGCTTGTCCATAATGGGCACAGTGCAGATGCTTTAGGCTCTGGGAACCACTTGGTCTTTCCTGCAATTACTAAACTCTGTGCAGTGGGGGTGATACAGCCACAGACAGTGAGCCAGTGACTGGGTATGGCTAGACTCCAATAAAACTGTATTTATAAAACCATGCAGCAGGCCAGATTCAAGCCACAGGATATAGCTTACTTACCTTTGGTCTATCCTAGACTGTATTTGTAACTTATATCTCAATATACATATTAGCTATGTTAATATCTTCTCCTGTTATAAATAGATTAAAGTATGGTTGTGGCTTGTGTCTAGATAACCCCCAAAGCCTCATATGGTCATAGGTGGGGCTTTTCAGAGGTGGCTAGATATAGAGTGTATGATCGAGGTATGTGATTACTAAATTATTTCACTGGTTGCTTTGGCATAGTTCTGGGTGTGGATTATGGGAAGGCCCACCCTAGGTGGCCTACCCTAAGGAAGTGTAACCTGGATAGAATATAAAGGATGGAAAGAGGGATGCTGATGTCACTTGTCACTTGCTGCTTCTTCACTACTTTGCTGCTTTGCAGGCTTCTGCCTGCCATGGACTGTTTTTCCACTGAGATGCCCCTCTGCCATGCCACAGTCCTTACAGCCAGCCAACTATCAACTGAAACCCCTACAAACTGTGAGCCAAATAAAATTTCCTCCTTTAACTTTGAGTGCTGGTTATTTTGTCTCAACAACGAGAAGAGTAACTAAGACAAGTATAGAGCTGGTCTTGTCCTGCTTTGTCAGCCAATATCAGTTCTTGGGGACCATCTTAACATCAAGAATCTTCTCCCAAAATACCTAATGCTGATGAGGTGGGGAGCAAAAGAGAAAAGGCTTCTCTTAGAAACCTCTGGTCACCAATTGCACATAGTTTGTTCTATAAATGATGATATATACATACTGTTTTGAGCAAATTCCCAAAATTATAGAATTTTCACTTATTTTTCCCTAAAATGCTTAATATTCATGTTATAAGGGCTGTATGAATAATTATAAAAAACCATATTGCTAGATTAAAATCACCAAAATTTCTCTTTTGGCTAGGTAATATTAAGGGCACAGTTCCTTTCCACTGAAACTTTCCAATAAAGGAACACTAAGAGGAAAATAATTGATCCTAAAAGAGATTCTACCATGCTTGAACACTTTGAGATTATGGGAGACCCCTCAAGGACTGTCTTTAATACAAGACAGGAAGACAATGTTTTCATGATATGTGGCAGTTCTCCAAGAAGCACTGCTTTACGTTTCCACTCTGGTTTGGCGAAGCCATGGTTTTAATGTCTGGCCATAGGGATGCTATGAGAACAAATATTTCAACTTGCAACTTGCAGCAACTGTGATGGTGAATCTTGAGCATCAACTTGATTGTCTTGGAAGACACCTAGGAAATTAGTAAAACACACTCCTAGGTGTGTCTGGGTGGGTCATCGGTGTGTGACTATATCTGGAACCATATCTGTTCCCTGGCTCCTTCCTCTGTCCTCTGCTTCCCAGATGCCATGAATTGAGTAGCTTCCTCCCCACGCCCTTGCGCCTTGATGTTCCTGTCCTGGAGTCAGCTGAACATGGACTGAAACCATGAGCCCAAGTCAATCCTTCCTCCTTTTAAGCGTGGGTATCAGTTATTTCATCCCAGCAGCTTAGAAGCTGACTTGTACAGTGCTGACTTGTACAGTAAATCCATGCCATTTTGCACATAGAAATTACTAAGCGATTACTAAATGTCTGACAATATTAATTCAGCTACTGTGCCTGCCCAAGAACTTTCAGTTTCATAATCTAGTCAAATTTAGCTCACCGCTGAAAAATAGGCAACAGTGTTCACCCCACAATACAGGAAGACATAAAATAACCTTGAGAAGGCAGAGCTTTTCCACTATCAATGAACTTATACATTGGAGATTCTAGGGCTCTGCAAGGTAATTATTTCTGAAGGCATATAATCTATCATGTGTGGACTTCTCCCCTCCAAGGAAGGGGACAAGGCTGCCCTCTGCTCCAGGTCAATAACACAGCATATGACTTCACTATGATCAAGGAGAACACAGATGAGCTTTGAAGGTGATATCAACAGCTTTTTAGGAAATAAATCAAATTCTACATCAACCTCCCTTCTAAGGGCAACAACGGGTCAAGATACAGATAGGACAAGAAAGGCAGGTTCAAAGTCCAAAGAAGCACAGTGAACCACATACTCAGGATAGCATCAGGGGCTGGAATTTGAAAGCAAGTTCTAGATTCAAACACTTAATCACAAATGAAGATCTTGTAAAAATCCATACAGTTAAGTTTCCTCTGGAAACGGTAATGTGGCCACAAAGAGATCAGGCCTTAGCCCCCAACCAGTCTGAGCGTGAGTCCAGGAAAGCACAATTGCAGCTAGGTGGCCAGTGACAAATGAGGAGAGCACTCACGGACTCATTTTATAGATGAGGCTTTTAACCTAAATGAGACGAATAATCACCATGCTCACCTAAAGAGGTTATTGTGAGAGTAAGTGGACTGATGTAGACAAAGGGTTGCCCAGTGCCAGCAGCACATTAAACACCAACACTCAGCTGGTGGGAGATTTTATGAGATAGTCATGGCAGGGCAGAATACGGTCAACTGAAAGCCCTGTAACCCTGGAAGGCCTCACCATGCTGCTCTGTGAACTTGACCTGCCTGCTTCCTGGGACTCATTTCTTCTTTCTGACCATGGACAATACTCAGCCATTTACTTGTCAAGGTTTTATTGTGCACCTGAACACTCAGTTACCATCACGAAGGGAAAGAAAAGTACCTGAGAGTCAGAACATTCACAGCCCTCACACATGTGTAAATACCGAATAGTTTCCCTGGAGTGAATAATCTGCAATAATACATAAGATCCTAATAAGATTACTGACATTTAGAAATGGGAAGAAAGGAGCTAAAGGTGTAGGGAAGGTGGGATGGGTAGGGGAAGGGTAAAAAGGGAAAAGAAAAAAATGTGAGATAATGAAAAGATGGAAATAAAGTGTTTGTACATGGGGAGGGGAGGAGGGGGTGAAGGGAGGGCAGGGGTAAGGGGAAAAAATGAGAATCAAGACTTGTCATGTAGTGGTACAAGATCCAAACAATGAATGTAACTGTACTGTACCAATAAAATCAATTAAATCTGAAAAAAAAGAGAATATTCACAGCCCTTCAACAAAGACAGACACACCGATGCTTCTGGAGGCAGAGCAGCAGAAGATAAGAGGAAATCTTGTTGGAATAAATCACAGACAACCACCTGGAAGAGGTGATATTTGGCTGAGACATTGAAGGGCGGATAGGACACTGACAGATGGATATAGAATAGGAAGAAATAAAGCCCAAGTTTCCAGTTTGATTGAGGAAAGGGCCAAGGGGCAGAACAGGGACTGCTGAGAGTCCAACGAGAGTGGCAGCACACTGGAAAACAGGGTGGGTGGAAAAGTGCGTTCTACAAGGTTAGGAAGACAGGGAGGTGTCATAGTGCTGGCTCTGGTTGCTAGGTGGACGCAGGATCCACAGTAAGGAGGAGACAGCCCTGCCAGCAGCCAGGCAGGGTGGAAACAGAGGAATGGCCACAACAGCGCTAGGAATCCACAGCATGAAGTCTTTGGGGCAGAAGTAAATACAGAAGTTAAACACTAGGGAGGAAACGTGTTGACTTTATAAATACAGAAGTTAAACACTAGGGAGGAAACGTGTTGACTTTTTAATTTTTTTCCTTTATTTCTGGGGGTTGAACCCAGAGCCTCCGGCTTATAGTTAGAGGATAAAAATATGTGTGTGTGTGTGTGTGTGTGTGTGTGTGTGTGTGTGTGTGTAGCAAAAGGGAGGCCTGGGTATATTTTTGGCTGAAAGGAGGGAGCCAGAAGGGGCAAGAGAAGGGATGGAAAGAACCTAGAGAGGAACTATCTTCTCTAAAAATATACTTTATCCTAGCTGTTGAAGCTTCCTTATTTTGAAGAGTTTTAATTCCTTACGAATGAAGCCACTGCTTCTTCTAACATGAGGGACAGCAGGATGGCGAGGGGAAACAGGAGCTATTCCGTGGTTGAAGGGGAAGCACTAATGTGGCCTTGAGCATTAACAGTGCTGGTGTCAGTCTGCTTGGAGTACAGGGACTGGAAATGGAGGCAGAATCTGAGACGACAGAAGGCGAGGGTCGATCACTACAGAGAATACGCAGCCGGAAGCTGGCGATCAGCGCATGCGGCCAGAGCCAGGTAGGGGGCAGAGCCCACTGACGTCTGGTGGGTGTCATCCCCAGCGTTTTTACCACATGGGACGAGGAAGCAGCCAAGGCAGCTCACGCAGATGGGAGGTTGTGAATCAGTGAAGGACACCGCTGGTAGTGAGAGGGAGAAGGAAGCAAGGAATTCTACGAGGAGAGGGAGGACTGAACGACCACTGGATGTTGACCACAAAGGAAGAGAAGAGAGGTAACAGAGTGGGAAAACAAGGAGGGGTTAAAGGACTGCTGGTCCCCATGCCCAAGGCTAGCAGACCTCTTGTAAGCGAGGGAAAAGAAAGATGTAGAAATAAATCAGACGCACAGGGCTTAAATGTCACATGGTTTTTCTTATATGAGAACCCAAATTACAAGTACAGAGCAAAACAAAAGATGACAGGAAGCTAGGAGAGAGCTCTTTCTCAAATGATTAGGGGATCAAGAGATGGAGGGAGGAAGGGAGGGAGCGAAGGGAAGGGAATGGAAAAAGTAATGAAGATGTGTCATGTACATGGACCGACTCCACACAAGGAACTTACAGGCAAATAAATATGTCATCAGTGTATGTGATGACACTCTTCTTTCATGACACTAAGCTATGTAACGGAATGAAAGTTTATCATCGATGAATAATGCTCATTAATGAATTGACCTGAAATCCACTGAAGTCACAGTGCTGGCCTCCTGGAAGCACCATTCTCCTCTTGTGAGTGCCACCAGAGCGCGGGGGGGCAAAGCTGCTTAGTTTGTGGCAGCCAGAGAGGAGAAGGGGAGCTGCGTCAGAGAAGAAGAGGTGAGGGGCCCAATATAGATCCCAAGGTCAGACATCCACAATCCGCCCAGACACACCTAAAAACGTGCTTTACTGATCCTCTGGGCAGTTCCCAGTTCAGTCAGCCCTACCTTAACTGTCACAATGGCATACAGTTCCTAAGTGGGTCTACGAGGCTGAAGTTCCTTGCGTTACTGCGGAGGCAGGCACCCGTACTGGAGTGTCACAGTTCCAACCAAGATGATCAGTTCTACATGTGAAGCTTCTGCTATCTCTCCAACTTAAGCGTAGGCACAGGTCATCTCTAAATGTCTGAAACCTTTCAGCCCATTTACGCTTTCTTCTAGTTGCATAACACTGGGCAAGTTACTTAGCCTCTCTGGACCCCAGATTCCAAATTTATGAAATGGGGTGATGACTCTGATAACCAGACTTACTCTTGGGAGGTACAAATGAGCTACTTTGTTCAACAAGAACTCAGAGATATAAAGTATTACTCTAAGCATTCTCTCTATTCCAACATGGTCCTAGAAAGCCCAACACAGTGAAGAAACTGGGCCAACTCTGCCATTCCCATGGCAGGATGGCAAAATGGACAAATATATATTGCTGCCTCAAGTCTCCTCAGTTATTCTTTCTTCCTCCAGAGAGCAAGAGAGGTGGTGGGTGGGATTAGGAGATGCCATGTACAGCTAAGTTAGCCCAAGGACCCACCTCAGTTTGTCACGGTGTGACAAATGCCACTGATAGGTCAGCCTCAGAGCTGAAGAGTGATGTGGAAAGGCAGGGTCAGGAATAGAAAATAATTTGAAGAACAAGAGTGGAAAAGAAGCCTTCTTTTCATCTCTGAAAGAAAAACTGAAAAAGCTACTCTTATCAAAACTGCCGAGTCAAAGAATCACTGTTTGCTTTCCTTCCATTCCCATGCCTAAGCCTCGCTTCCATTCTGTGCCTCCGCTTTTCCCAGACGTCCCAGCTCCCAGAACTGTGTTTCCCAATGAGCAGGCCAAGCACAAGACCAGAATATTTGCAAAACAGAGTCAGTGACATAAAGGGCTACGGAGATATTTTGTCATCACAGGAATTTTAAGGCTGTGACATCAGCAAGCTGGTAGAACAGGAAGATACAGCCTTTGTCCCTCCTCAGAAATACTGAGTTAAGAACAATACATGGACCAAAGCACCTTGAGGAGAATTCCAGAATCTATAGCTAAGAAGATGAAGTGCCTCAGGAGAACTGGAATGGGCAAGCAGAGCAATTTCACTTAACCTGCAACAGTGTGTCCCACAAACAAGTATAGCTTAGGGCTATGAAACAATATCCCAGCTTGTGGCTGCCCCTTCTTTAGGGGAAAAGAGGGGTAGGGTATGCCCTCTATATTCCAGTGTTTTGAGGAGCTGTCCAAGAAAATGGCGTCTGCCTCACTGTACTTGGACCTCTGGTAGAATCGCCATAATTTGGATACATGGGGACTCCTGAACACACAGAATAATAAGGAGCAGCTTGCTGTGGCTGACATGCCTTGGCACAATTTGAAGAAAGCCTGTCATGAGATTTCTCCCTTAGAAATAAGGGAGAGGGATGGCAACATAACGTACTGCTAACTGTCCCCTCAGAATCAGGCCCCAAAGGGGAACTGGCATACTTTGGATGCCTGTTGGCTGTAGCTTTCTGCTTCAGAATCACGAAATTTGAGTGCCCCGGTCAGACACCAGAGGGAGCCAGAGAATATGAACTCCTAGAAAAAAAAGATTGGCCAGCCTAATCGAGAAGTTGCATCCAAGAAATTTCACCCCACCCCAACAGATTCAAAAGCCCCTCAAAACTGGAAGGCTTGTTGGCAAAGGTCATCCCCTGTATGATGCATGTCCATGAAGGGCAAGAGAGATGGCTTTCTCTCAAATATACAGGTAAGAACACTAAAAAAGTTATGACATGTACCGCAGGGAAACATGGCCGAAAGAAGGGAATAGAACAAAATCAACAGAAATTTATCCTAGAGGGGCAGAGATGTATGAATTACCTGGAACAGAATTCAAAATAGCCATAATAGAGATGCTCAAGAAAAGTATGGGATAAACAAATCAAAATATCAATGAGGAGACAGAAAATGCAAAGAAACAAACAAATTTCAGAGATAAAGAATGTAACAACTGAATTGAATAATTCATAGTTTCTATAACTGACTTGATAAGGCAAAAAAAAAAACAATACATGAACTCAATGGCAAGTCATTTGAAATTATCTATTCACAGAAACGAAAGGAAAAAGAGCAATAGGGGAAAAAAAAACAAGCTACAAAACCTATGGACTGACCTAAAATAGACCAGAGTATGAATTATGGGAGTAAGAGAGAAAGAGAGAAGAAATAAAGAGCTTCTGTGAAGAAACAAATGCCAGAAACCTCTCAAATATGGGTAAAGTAACGAATAATATTCAAATTCAAGAAACCAATTGCATACAGACTGGTATAAATTCAAAGACATCCACATTAAAACCTCCTACACAAAGTATCAAAAGTCAAAGACAGAGAGACTTTTGAAAACAACAAGGGAAAATTAGCTCATCACGTACAAGAGCACTCTCTAAGACTATCAGCAGATTTTTCAGCAGAAACTTTGAAGGTTAAAAGGGAGCAGGATTATATATTCAAAATGTTGAAAGAAAGAAACTGCTAACCAAACACATGATACTTGGCAAAACTATCATTCAAAAATAAGATAAAAATAAGGATTTTCCCTGATAATCAGAAACTAAGGAAACATCACTACTAGACTTGCTTGACATGAATGCTAAAGTGAATCCTACATGGTAAAATGAAAAGATGCTAGAAATTAACAAGATCATTTGAAAGTAAAAAGCTTTCAGGTAAAGGTAGATAAATGGATGAATACTTTTATAACCACTTGTAACAATGGTATGTAAATCATTTTAATTCTGGTATGGAAGTTAAAAGATGAAAATACAATAGTGTAAGTAGGAAAATATGTTAATACACAATATAAAAATGTACTTGTGACATCAATAATATAAAATATGTGAAAAAAGAATTGAGTATTCATACGCAATTAAAGTCAAATTATTACAAACTTCAAGTAGATTGTTATAAGGCATTTTATGCAAGCCTATGGTAACTACAACAAAAATACCTATATATAATACACAAGAGAAAATGAGAAATTAAAGTATGTCCCTACAAAAAAAAATCAGTGAAACACAAACTAAAAAAGGAAAGGAGGGAGGAAAAAAAGCTACAATTTAAACAGAAAACAATTAACAAAATGGCAATGGTGAATTCCCCTCTCAATAATTACTTTAAATATAAATGGATTAAGCTACCCAAGTGAAAGACATTGAACTGGATGACTGCATGTAAACAAAGATCTAAATATATACTGTGTATGATTTAAGGACACACATAGACTGAAAATAAAGGGATTAAAAAAGATTTTCTACATAAATGATAGCCATAAGACAGTAGGGGATAGCCATATTACATCAGAAAAAAATATACTTTAAATCAAAACCTGCCAAAAGAGACAAAGAGTGACATTACAAAGTCAGAAATGGGCCATATTAACAGGAAGACATAACAAGTACAGGTATGTATGTACTCAACGTCTGAGCACCCAGTATATGAAGTAAACACTGTCAGAACTGGAGGGGAGAAATTGACAGCAATATAATAACAGGAGGGAATTTCTATATCTCACTTTCAATAACAGACAGAACATGAAGACAGAAGATCAATAAGAAACAGAACTTGAACAGCATTGTAGATCAAATGGAGCCAATAGGCATTTATAAAACCTTGAATAAACACTTCAACACAAACAGAACTTTCCCCCAGATAGACCACATGTTAAGTCATAGGATAAGTCTCACCAAATGTAGGCAGATTGAGATCATACCAAATATATGTTCTAACCAAAACAGAATTAAAGCAGAAGTTAGTAACAGACAGAAAACTGGAATATTCACAAATTTGTGGAAATTAATAAGACATTTTTGACAAACCAGTGAATCAAAGAAGTCAAGGGGAAATTAGAAAATGCTTAAGAACAAACAAAAATGAAAATGGAACATATCAAAACTTATGAGACACAGAAAATTCAGGTTTAAGTGGGAGGTTTGTAGCAATAAACACTGTTTCAGTCCATTAGAAGTGACAGAACAAAATAGAAATGGTTGGCTTAGAAATCACAGGATTTTATTTTTTGCAATTCTGGAGACTGGAATTTTGAAGATCAAGTATTGGCAGATTTGGTGTCTGGTAAGGACCTGCTTCCTGGTTCATAAACAACTTTTGGGGTGTTGTTTTCTTCTGTAACCTCACATGATGGAAGGATCTGGGAAGCTGTCTGGGATCTCTTTTGTAAGGGTTTTGCTATGGGACAGATGTGGTCTGCTTGTCCTTCAAGGGTTCATTGTGATTAAAGAGTGGTTCCCTAGAGTGATGCTGTTAGAAGGTAACAGGCCCTTGGAGAGGTGTGGTGTTGGTGGAGGGCTCTAGGTCACTAAGGGTGTGAGATAGTTCATGGGCAACCCTTTGGTAGTTTTTACATGACCCCTAAGTTCTCTCTAAGGGACTGTTATGAAATGAGCAAGTCCTCCCTGCACATTCTCTTTCTCTGTCCCTGTTCAAGACACGACTGCTTGCCCCCCAAAATGGGGGATATAGCTCCTGCCACTGCTATCCATCATGATGTGATACTGTCAAGAGCTGAGCCCGGAAACGTCCATGCCCGTGGGCCTCCAAGGCAAGCCTTGGGCCTCCATGTGAGGCACAAAAGCCAAGACCTGATGGTTCCCTGATGAATTCTTCCAAACGTTTAAGGAAGAATTAATGCCAATCATTCTCAAACTTCTCCAAGAAATAGAAGGAGAAACACTTCAAAACTTAAAATCAAAGCCAGAGAAGGACATATAAAAAAGGAAACTGTAGGTTAAGATCCCTAACAGAAATCGATGCAAAAATCTGCAACAAAATGCTAGCAAACTTTTATCGACAGCACAGGAAAAGAATCACATAAGCAGAAATTACCTGATATACAAGGATGGTTTACCACACAGAAACCAGTGTCATACACCACATTAACAGAACAAAATAAAAAAATCGTGTCATACCAACAGACAAGAAAAGGCATTTGACAAAATTTAACATTCTTTCATGATTAAAAAAAAGCACTAAAAATATAGGAATAGAAGGAAATTACTCAATATAGTATATGTTAAATGATGAAATATGTTAACACCATATTCATCAGTGAAAAACTGAACACCTTTTCTCTAAGATTGAGAACAAGGCAGGACGCCCAATTCTGCCCTTTCTGTCACACCTAGTACTAGAAGTCCTACACAGAGCAACTTGGCCAGAAAAGAAACAAAAGACATCCCAATCAGAAAAGCAGTAAAATTATCTGTGTTCAAAGATGCCATGATCTTACACGTAGGAAATCCTAGAGACTTCACTAAAAAACTGGGAGAACTAAATCGAATTCAGTGAAGTTGCGGGAAACAGTATCAACATACAAA
The DNA here is from genome assembly GCF_012274545.1 of Fukomys damarensis. Taxonomy (NCBI): domain Eukaryota; kingdom Metazoa; phylum Chordata; class Mammalia; order Rodentia; family Bathyergidae; genus Fukomys; species Fukomys damarensis. Next base: position 13,977,422 of record NW_022900937.1, read on the forward strand.
AAATCACACTAACAGCAAGAAATCCAAAAAGAAATGAAGAAGACAATCCATTTACAATAGCATCTGCTATGGTTTACATCTGAAACATTCCCCCAAAACCTCACATGCTCAGAGGTGGGGCTCTCAGCAGGCGGTTAAGTAGGAGGGCAAAAAACGTCATCAGTGAATCAATAGATTGATCATGGCTGAGGGGGCTGTGGGGAGGTGGGGCCCACGTGGAGGAAGTAAGCCACTGGGATCACGCCTTTGAAAGGTACCTTCTCCGGCTCTCTTCCTGTCTCTGCTTCCTGGCTGCCGTGAAGTGAGCAGCTTTACTGTGCCAGGCCTTCCCACCGTGAGGTTTCTGCCTCAGACCCAGCTGACCATGGACTGGAACCTCTGAAACTCAGCCAAAATAAACCTTTTCTCCTTCAATCTGTGCATGTCGGGTATTTCGGTTAAATAACAGAAAGATAACTAATACAGCATCAAAAAAGATACTCATATTTAGAAGTAAATTTATTTGTTTGTTTGGGTTTTTTTTTTTTTTTTTGAGACAGGGTCTCACTATGTAATCGAGACTGACCTGGAACTCACTATGTAGCCCAGGCAGGTCTCAATCTTACAGTGATCCTCCTGCCTCAGCCTCCCGAGTGCTGGGATTAAAGGTATGCGCCACCACGCCCAGCTATTTAGAAGTAAATTTAACCAAGGAAGTAAAACACTTATATACTAAAACCTACAAAACATTATTGGAAGAAGTTAAATTTTTGCTAATTTGATTTTATATGGTAGGTAGAGAACAAATATGAATATGAATTAAAGTAAAGAAGAAACAAATAAATACACATCTTGTAGTCATAGAATGGAAAACTTTATTTTGTTGAAATGTCCATTCTATTCAAAATGAGCTACAGATTCAATGCAATCTCTATCAAAATCCCAAATTTAAGGGCCTGGGAAGAGAATTGTGGAAAGAGGACCGGAGGAGAAGCACGAATAGATGTGCTCAGTGTATTCAAACATCATAAGGAATATCACTAACTTTACAATTGGTATGAGACCATGATTTTGGGGAGCTGGACGTGGTGGTACACAGCCATGGTCCCAGCACTCGGAGGCTGAGGCAGGAGGACAGCCACGAGTTGGAGGCCAGACTGGGCTACATAGCAAGACCCTGTTTCCAAAAACAAAAGAAATTATTATTATTTTTTAATCCTAACAACATTTTTTACCAAAGAGAAAGGACTAACCCTAGAATTCTTGTTTATATCCACAAATGACCCAGAATAGTAAAAAAAAAAATAAAAAAAAAAAAAAAAAAAATCTAAGAAAAAAGAAAAACGCTGAAGATCTCAGGTTCGCTGATTTCAAAACATGCACTGGTACCATGCTTCACGAACTTAATTCTTTCCATGAAGCAGCCAGAATCATAGAAAAAATTAAGTTCATGCACTGAGGTACCTCTGTATACAAAGATGCAATAACCAGACAGGTGTACAGACCAAAGGGAAAAGAGCCCATACCTGAATGTAAACTAACTAACATATACTCAACTGATCTGTGAAAAGGAGGCCAAGAAACACAGTGAGGAAAAGACATTTTCTTCAAGAAATGGTGTTAGGCAACTGGATATCCACGCACAAAAGAAACTAAACCCTTCTTTCACACACTGTTCAAAATGAATTAAAGACTTCTTTACTAGAAAAAATAAAACCCCGAAGAAAATATAAGAAGAAAGTATCATTAATATTGATCTGGCAGTGACTTCTTGGATACGATACCAAAAGTACAGGTAATAAAAGGAGAAAGAGACAAGTGGAACCATGTCATTTTTTAAAAGGCTTCTTTCCGCTCAGCCAAGGAAATAATCAACAGATGAACACACTGTATACAACGATCTAAATACGGGCAAATCATCCATTTGATAAGAGAGTAATATCCAAATTATAAAATGAATTTCTATAACTCAATAGCTAAAGCAAAAACAAATAATCAGATCAAAATATGTAAGGTTAGGCATGACATGGTACTATATGCTTGTAATCCTAGCTACTCGGGCGGGAGGCCAAGAGAAGATTACAAGTCCAAAGCCACTGTGGTTAACTTAGCAAAACCATGTCTCAAATTTTAAAAAATAAATGTAAAAGATTGGGATGTAGCATATGTGAGGTCCTGGGTTCAATCCCCAGTACTGCCTCTCCTCACAAAAAAATGCAAAAGATTTAAGCTGGGTGTGGGGGCACATGAGAGCTGTATTCCCAGCTCTCAGGAGGCTAAAGCAGGAGGACCAGCGTGAATTTGAGGCCAGCTCTGTCTCAAAAAAACAAAACAAAACTAATAATAATCATCATCATGCAAAAGATTTAAATAGATATCTCTCCACGGAAGACATATGGCCAACAAATGTATGAAAATATTTAACATCATCAATCGCCAGGGAAATGCAAAGAGGATGTATTGTCTCCACCTACCATAATAGACATTATTTTTTAAAAAAATAGGCAGTGTTTTTTGGCAAGGAGGTAGGTAAACTGGAACTCTTGTACACTGTTGCACACTGTTGGTGGTAATTTAAAATGGTGCTAGGGAAAACAGCTGGAGGTTTCTCAAAAAATTAAAAATAGAATTATCATGTTATCTAGCAAGCCCACTTTTGGATATTTATTCAAATGAACTGAAATTAGGATCTCAGAAATACTTGCACTCTCATGTTCTTTACAGCATTACTCACCATAGCCAAGAGTCAAAGACAATCAAATGCCCACCCATGGGAGAGTGGATAAAGAAAATGTGGTAGGGATTTAGCTCAGTGGTTCCGCCGCCTGCCTCATAAGCACAAGGATCCAAGTTCGATCCTCTGTACCAAAATAAAAAAAAGAAAGAAAGAAAAGGAAATGTGGTTTATGCACATAGCATAATAGTATTCAATCATAAAAAAGGAAGAAGTCCTTCTATATACTACAACATAGGTGAACCTTGATGATATTATGCTAAATGAAATAAATCAGAAGTACTGCATGGTTCCCCTTGAATGAGGTGTGCCTAAAGTCAAATCCACAACAACAGATATTAAAAGAGGGTTTGCCTGGAGCTAAAAGATGAGGCTATGGGGATTTGGGGCTTAAAGGGTACTATACAGAGATCCTGGCATATAAGATGAAAAGGTCCTAGAAATGTGCACACAATATTTTCCTTGTAGTCAAAGTATAATACCCCAGACTTAAAATTTTTAACAGGGCAGGTTTTGTGATTTTTTTATTATGATTAAAACTCCCCCACAAAACTGAGGATGAGTTGCTTTTACTATGCTATCTCTGTGCAGCATTATCTATGGGTGTCTTTTCTTTTTCTGCACTGGATACTGAGAGCAACGGAATGAACCCTTTATTTTCAGTGCTCACTCGTGGCTTCCAGGTTCCGAAAGCCACCACTCCGGCTGGCTCTGACTCAGCTCTAGACCCACTGGTCCCTCAAGCCTCTGATTCAGATTGTTGAAGCTGATAATCCAAGGGTCTGAAAATGTCAGTGACTGTGTAAGACTTGAATTACAAGCCCATGCTAAATGGCAAAGGGCCTAGGAGGCAGTGCTCTAACCCCCTCCCACTGTAGCCATAGCCCTGATCTTTGTTCAAACCCTGGCTTAGGAATGAAAGGTAATCTTATACTGTTTAAAGTCCAGATCCTGATTAACATGTAAGTTAGTGATTCTAGACTGTGAGATACATAGAGACCCTAAGTTAATTGTCGAACTGTTTGCTCATCCTGAATGTCTTGGTGGCCTTTGAACCATCCTATAGGTATCTGTTAATCATCAATGTGTGACTGCTGACCACCAGCTCAAGTCAGCAGACCTTTGTCCCCTGCCTGCAAGCTTAAAATGTTAACCCCCCTTTTTACCCCCCTATAAAAAGGACCTCAGCCCCTTAGCTGGCACCTCTCTGAGCCAGCTACTTGGTTCTGAGAGTGCCGTCTGGCCAGGCTAATAAAGGTCTGTTTACCATCTAACCTGGTGTGTTCCTTCCTGGGTTTCTCGTTCCTCCATCGAGCTCCCGGAGCCTCGCTGAGCTATAGGTCCCAGCATCGCGGAGGTCCTTTGGGCTGTTCATGGCTTTCGGAAGTAAGACCCTGGATCTTGCCTCCAGAGCCATCATTGGGCTATAGGACTCAGCATCGTGGAGGCCTTTTGGCTCTTCACGTTCCGTGGAGTGGAAGTGAGGCTTTGAGTCTTACAACTGCCAGGCTTTCCAATGAGAGCACCACCCATAAAACACACTTGTTGTCTAACCGCAAATCTCAAGAACATAGACACATAGATTAAAGCAAAGGAAGATTCCAGGCACCTTGACAGGTCAAAAAAGCACATCTTTGTAGAGCAAAGTCTTTCTGCTCCTTCCCATCTCATTGCATTAGTGGCTGTGCTTGATCCTGGAGTCTGTCTCTGCACACTATTTTCATCTCCCTCTCCCAACAACAAGCCAGGCAAAAAGGCCAGTGGGGAAGGGTGAAGGAAAGGCAGTACCTGAGTCCTACACCTCCACATGATCTTCAGTTAGCCACAGAAAGTAACTCCAGGCACCTCTCCTACTGTGCTGTTAGTTTATTTTCCTTCCAGAGTCAGTACGCAAATATATAATTTTTCCTTTGCTTGATTTGTAAACAGGCTCAGTCACTACGGACAAAAAGCGTCGTGATTACTAACAGGAGATGTGGCCAAGGTTCCAGCTGTGAACAGGAGAAACCCACAATGACCCATCATCTGAATGTCAATGCAAACACCACGCCATTCAGAGGGAAACAAGGAGGCCAGAGCCTGCAGAAGGCCAGAATATATTGCCAATCGCATATTTAGCTCTAGAGCTCACAAACCTCTGCAAGGAATTTAGGGGCTTCTCGCTTGATTAAACAGCCTAGGATGGAGGATTCAGTTGTTTCCCACAATAGTTGCATGCAAATGATAGATTCACATGGACGACGGCATAGAGAGCCCTTAGGGGGCTGTACATTTTTAAGTAATTCTGCCATTGTTTTTGCATAGTAATTGGAAATGTACATCCTATTGGGATGTGATTCTTATTAGAAGAGAAGGTAACTGCTCTCGGCTACAGGTTCCTGTTCATTTAGGGTCACCGGGACCTAAAAACAAAAGAAGAGACTGCATTTATACTCTAAATCGGGATCCGCATTAGAGACTAGAAATCTCCAGCCTGCATTGGAAGCGGATTCTCACTTTCTACTCTCATCCGCCTCTTTTCCCAGCTTCCTACTATTTATTTAGCCTGATCTGGCTTTGCGAATAAGCCACTCCCTAATTACTGAGTAGTAACTGGAGTTAAATTAGTCATGCAAAAGCAGCAAATTAGTAAATGGCATCGAAGTTACCAGAGAGACTATATAGCACTCGATGTGTTTAATATCACATCATCACCTAGGAGTTGGGAGCCATCCCACCCACAAGCCGACACTGGAGCTGGCGGGGTGGAAAGCCGTGGGGTCCTCTACCCCCATCTCCCCATCGGCTGCCCTTGGGGCTTCTCAGATGTCTGTGTGAAAGCCGGCATAGGTCAGGGTCACGGGTCAAAGCAGACAGCCCCACAGCAAGGTCAAATCTACGACCTTGCTAATCTGCTCCAACACAAGTGAGGAAGGGGTATAGGAGCACCTTGCTTTTTTGCAACACAAACTACCAGCCTGGGAACAGCAGCCCCAGGGTTGCTAGAAGCCTGTTAGAAATGGAGGGCCCCTTCCCCTCCTCAGACTCCCTGGATCTAGAGCCTTGCATATTCACGAGATTCCCAGGTGGTTTTTATGTAGTTTGATGTTTGAGAAGCAGAACATCAAGTCTTGAAATGTTAGCATCCAAAACCCAGAGATCCTTCCGGCCCTGCTCAGCCCCACACTGGGGGGCTTCCAGACAAGCGCCTGGCACACAGTAGGTTTTGACATCACTGTGAAGGGAAAGGGATAACAAGGGAAAGAAAAAACTGCATGTCACTATACAGTAGATTTTACAGCAACAAAAAAGAGACAAGGAGGTGGTAGTAAGTTCCAAAGTATAAAACAAAAATCAAATGTGGCAGCCAGAAAGCATCCAGGGAGTTGCATCTGGCTGGTGGCGATGGGCTGTGGCCCCACCTACTGGCCAGAGTTGCTGGCTGCCCTCCATGCCCGTGACCTTCATTCACAAGTCTCTGCCTCTCCCACTATTCGCAGGGGTGCTGCTGACCCCCTATCTTGCTCCACCAGGCTTTCAAGCCCCGGTTATCTCTGCCATACAGCACCATCAGGCTTCTTGGAAGCTAATGTCTAAACAGACCAATGTCAGCTTTCTACAGGGTCTTTACCATTCTGGACTCTTGATTTAAAAGAATATGAAGTCAATGACAATTTATAATCATGAGTCTTCTGGGGTCTCCAGTGCCCAGAGCTTAGCTTTCCAGGGAGACGGGAGGCACCAGGACCCTAAATATTAAGAAAGAATATGAATCTCTACCTGGAAGGATAAAAAAAATAATGAATCCATCACAAAATCTGCTTTGTTCCTTCATTCCTCCTCAACTGGTCTTCTGAGGAGAATGTAGCTGCACACATAAAAGCTGCAAGATATGAGGCTAGGGGATATGGGGGAGAGAGGTTTTCTGTTCAGAATTTCTAGGTTTTCCTTAATATGGGAAAAATAAGAGAGAATAATGAAGCGCCCAAATTGGATTTGACCATCTAATTATCTTCCCGGTTTCTTAACTGGATCGCTGTAGGAAATCAGCATTGAGTGGCTGGACAGGAGGGAGATGTTTGTGATGCGATAATTACTGTTGCTCCTTGGGACTGTGTGGATACTTTCTACGGGTATCTCATATAAACCTCACAACAACCCAAGGAAATAGGATCTCTAGTGTTACCATGTCACACACGAAAGAACTGAGGCACAGTGGTTAAGTGACTCACCAAAGGTCACGCAGCTGACAAGTAACTTGCCAAGGGTCACACAGGTGATAAATACAAGA
>NW_022900937.1:13984543-14010353 GCF_012274545.1 Fukomys damarensis
ACATACACACACACACACATACACAGGACCCAACCCAGGTATGTGTGTTTGAAAGCCAGTGCCAGCTACTACCCTGCACTTCTCATGCTTTCTTGACAAAGAGGAATGGAGACACAGAAATGAGAAGTCAGAAAAAGAGTGCAGAGGATGGCAAAGTACACTGGAAGGATGGGACTCATACACACTGCATTTTGTGAAAAACCTTCACAGGAGGGTGGTACTTTCAGAGAACTATTTGCAAGGTTGAAGTCACCTCTTCTGGCTACTCAGAGACAATTTTGGGGACTTCAAGAGGTATTTAGCAAATGGATCTTAGTGACCCGAGGAAAGAAAAATGCTGTTCTTAAGGAGGAAAAAAAAAGGTATCACTTTCCTCTAGCAAGGTTCAAGAACTACTTCTGATCTGAGAAGAGAAGTGGTCTCTAAAACCCAGCAAAACAAGACAGGAAGAGTCACTAGTCTGTTTTGCCACAGCTGGGTGAGCTGGGCCAGTAATTAGTGCAACTTGGCATAAAACAGTCACCGTTTCTCAGGTGGACCCAAACTCACCATAGAAAAGATTCCCTTGTCTAGTTGTACTAACCTCTCTGGCTCCGCTTCCATAGATGAGTTGAGCTGTGCCTCTTCCTACAATATAGTTTAATAATTTTTAAAAAGCACCCTAGAAACTAAAAGTGGCATATAAAGATTTGCAATGCATATAATTGTATTAGGATTGGAGCCTCCAAAATAAGTCATGGTATTTATTTATTCATGCACTACATACTCAGTGGTCCCCTGGGAGCAGAAATGTTTAAATTAAGATGTATTATGAGACAGATCCCAGTGTCTCCTGCCCTCAGTTATAGCTGATTAACACATAGCTTTTATACAACACTTCCTTCCCCATATTCTAACCTTATTTCTGGACATTCTGTACAAAAGATTTGTCTCCTCAGCCTCACCCCACATTAGTATTAATATCGCAACATACATACACTTTAATTTTCCTTTTAGCTCATTTCCAACAAGGAAGACCTGGTAAGTTGATGGGGGAAAAACATCAAAAGGAAACGCACAATTCATGTAAATATAAATGAAAATTCTCTTTGCTTTATTAGAGTTTCCATCATAAAAACATGTACATAATTCACGATGGGGGAAAAAGGGAGATTATTAGCTGTAGGGTCAGGGACCGACTTTTTACAGGGCAGGACGCCATGAAGGCAGAAGTGTTTTTCTAATGAGTCAAAAGACTCTTAGAGAAACTCCAAGATGCAATGTCAGTTTGAACTTTCACATTTGCATCTTTGAAAACAGGGACAATAAAAGAGAAGTCTCCCCCGTAAACTTTCTGAAATGACCATTCACTTAATGAACAAAAATGTCAAATACTTGAAACTTCAAAGAAATTTTTCGCTTTTATTTAATATACAAGGTGATATGCTTTTTTTTTAAGTACACAGCAGATATGTGCATCCATAACTTTATCTTTCTACAAGGAGAAACAAACAAACAAAAAGCCTAGACTGGATGAGATGGCCAGGCTATTGCCCCTGCACTGTCGCCAAGGACGAGATTCGCCCAGACCTTGACCCAGCTGAAGAGAAGCGGCCACTGCAGGCAGGAGCAGGCCCTTGATTTTCCCAGATCCAAGTGCAAACTTAATGACTCCTCTCCTCCACCGCGCGCCCCAGACGGCTGGGAATCAGAGCGCACCTGCCGCACCCCACCCCCCGCCCCAGCTTCATATCACGTTGCTGTTATGAAAAATAGTTTGCTATTTTGGAACCCCCTGGCAGCCAGAGTGAATCGCCCAGGGCCCCGAGCTCGTTTATCTTATGTCAGAAGTAAAGCCAAATGAGCGCCACCTCACCCAGCACCTGAAGAATGGGAGGAAGCTCTGAGAGAGTAAAAATAACTGAGGGCTGGGGAATGGTGCCGGGGCGAGGGCCCTGTGGGGTAAGTAGGGCTGCTAGCAACCCACTCCGACTTTCTAGAACAGCCCAGGTCAGGACAGGATGCTCAGAGCTTCTCCTGCAAAAGACGACTTTTGGGGGCTAAGGTCAGCGTGCAGGGGCTCTGCCTACCTGGGCATGCAGAGGCTCTGACGAGGAATAACTGGACTTGAGGCTGTACAGGCCACTCTGGCCGGGTCTGCTTGACTTAGACTGGAAGTGTGGGGACAGACAGCAATCATTCCCAAGACAGTCTTTTCAACCCACACCATCTTCCTCCCACGCTTACTTCAAGAAAGGCTGAGGCCAAGAGCATGTGGCTGAGGCTGAATTAAAGTGCTTTTGTCTCTCCAAAAGGTCAAAGGATGGAGTGAGAAACAGGAGAGAGAGAGAGAATAAAAACTGAGAAACTGGTCTGTGCGGAAGGCATAGAGCAGACAGGGTGGCACTGGAGTTTAGGATGCACAGGACTGAGAATGGAAGGAGGAATGTTAATGGCATAGGAAAAGGAAAATTAAAGAGGCAGCAAGAAAGCCTGGACTGTGTACCAATGAGCCACTGCTCACGAGGGGGTGGCCCGCAAGTGAGATATGAAAGTTCTGGGGCCTCCTGCGGCAGCAACTCAGTCTCTGGGGCGAAGAAATCTATGCATATGCTTTACAACTTCTCCAGGTGTTTCCTTGTGCCTGCTCAGTTTGGGGTGTAGGCTGACAACAGAGGACGTGACAAGAAAGAGAAAAATGTGGCCCTGGGAAGATCCATGCTCTGCAGATGCTCGGGCTGGTCCATGACGCAGACAGGTATAAATCCTTCGCTGCATTCCTGCTTTGTTCCTTCCTGTCCCGATAATTGTCATCCCAGAGAAGCTAGGCTAATGAGGAAAATCATTTTACAAAAATGTAAAAGTACCACTCAACACCAGTGAGGTGGGATTTTTTTTTCCTTAGTTCCAAATCCACTATGCCATTGGTAAATTTGTGGTGAACATGAGAAAATATTTGGAATTTTGTACTCATAATCTAGCCTAAGATTACCGTGAGTCAGCACATCCACCCAGAAGTCAATGAATATGTGATCTTTTAAAACTGCATCTCTTTTCAATAAAGCAAATCCAAAAAAAAAAAAAGTGATTATGTAATTTTGTTTCATTAATTAAATCGGGTAGATTCTCTGAAGTCCCAGCACATAAAGAATGTGCAGATCCAGGGAATGGTATGAGAGGTAAAATTTGCTTTAACCGTGATCTTATCTGCCTGGCTAGATTAATGAAGATTCCCAACCTGTCCCGTACCATCTCATCCACCAAATGATCTCTCATGGTGAGAATTCTAGAAACAACCATGATCACTGTGAGTGGAACTCCAGTTTCATGGGAAGGAATTCTCCAACAGAGGAAAGACTTGTCTGAATGTGTTTAGAATAATAACCATGGAGAAGTCGCTTAATTTCTGTTTTAGTTTTCTGATGTATTAGAGCTGAAAAAAAAAAACTATCAGAGGCTTGTCAGGTTAAATGATTTAATGCACATAAGTGAAGGGGTTAAAATAGTGCCTGGCACACTAAAGTGCTTCATTTTGATCCTCAGTTCAGACCTAGAAAACCAGCACCACCACCATTTCCATTTTGTACAGGGGAAATGAGACCTACTGACGTGAAGAAACTTACTAGGGATCATAGAGCACCACTGTTCATATGCAAGGATCGTGCTTTTAACCAATGGCTGTATTGTCCCCATGGACACCACAGGGCCACACCCATGCAAGAGAAACCCAGATACTTGAAATGGAACATTAAGTCCACCTAGAAATTCACCGACACACAGTGTGAGCTGCTACAGACAACCTTGCTCTGGGTTGGGGTTGTGGGAGAGGAACCTTTCTGGAGAGAGCCCTTCAGCTGATGTGGTGGCTGAGATCTTTTATAACTGCCTAAAAACCACCCGAGGCCCCTTGGAGATCTTTCTCTCTCTAGTATTCAGCTGCTTGATGCATTTTTTCTATTCTCTGATCAGATCATTTAACTCCTGGCAGCCAGATAGCACCAGATGAGGCAAGTTATTATTCAAAACTGTTGGTTTTTGTTTTGTTTCTTTACAGTGTTACCCTCTCATGGGACTGTCCTGGAACACGAACCTGGAGGAGAGTCTCTTCCGATCAGCATCTAACACTCCTCCATCTTTGGTAGGACGCCTGCCCTATTTAAGACGCTGTTCTGTGCTACATTGAATATTTTCTCTGCCTCTGCTTCAAGCCTCCTCTATGTAAATTATCCCTGTCACTAAAATTCCACCGATCTTTTCAGACTTGATGCAAGGCCCAATTCCCTTGTCTTTCAGAATCTTCCACCATACCCCATACTACTGCCTTTTGTTTTGTAAATACAAACCATGTTAGAGTAGAGTCATCAAATCTACAGCCATGCTCCAGGAAGCTGCTAGCAGTTGATGGGCACTGATGGGAAAGATGAAATGCATTTGCCATCTCTAACTGAGGCACTGAAAAGCTTATTTGATGAGTATTTATTTAGTATTTATTGTCAAGTGACTTATTTATGATCAACTACTTTGCACCTCTTCCACCAGCAAGCATGGAACACAAAAGTTGCTAACAAGGACTGGAACTCATGAGTCACGTATTATCTTGGAGGTAAGTCACAAATTCCAGAAAAGTTAAAGGCTGGAGTTAAACACGAACAGAAGAAATGGCACAGAATACTATAGAGTTTCCCTAAGACAACAGATAAATCAGGAGCACAGGATGAGAGAAGTCCTTTAGGACACGGGGAAGGGTATAGTGGGGGTGCTTTTGAGCTTATTTCCCAGCAGGAAATTGTACAGAAAGGAGAAGAGCCTGCAGGGAAATCCCTTTCTATCAGCACCTAATTCAATGATGAAAGTCTAGTAAGATAATTACTACAGTCTTTCCCATTTGAGAGCTCAACATTCTTTGAACTAAACCTAAACTAAAGGATTAAATATCAAATGGTATCTGTGGGATGGGTTTTTCTACAAAATTTGAAAGCGTAAACCATTTGGGCTACACATCTACTCAAATAAATAGATGTTATTTTCTCAAGTGGTTCTGGTGCCTACTAAAAATTCAATATTAGATGCTAAAATCTTTGATTCTTGCAACCCTATAAAGGTAGGATTATCTTCATTTTCAGTAAATGGGAAACACAGGTCCAAGAGGTCAATGATTTCCTGATAAGTGTTGCTTTTTATAACTTAATTTTTATGGTCTCAAGAAATCACCTACTTAACAAATCTGAGAAAGAAGGGATGAATATTTCTACAATATACATATAAAGTCAGTCACCAGAAATACTAAATTGGAAAAATGAATGGCTAACAAAATCCCCAGCATAGAATGAGTGGTTAGTACAAGCTGTGGAATCATGAAGTTAGGTGTGTGAGGAAGGGAATATCTTTGAGAAGAAACACACACACACACACACGAGAAAAAAGTAGAGCTTAGAGTGGAAGTCACAAAGTACATCTGCTCTACCAGGAACCACAAAAACCTAAAACCACAAATACATTGACCTTCAGCTGCCTTGACAAGCAGCACACGGTCATGAAATTATCCAGGAGGGGAAAGCACACAAGCAACCACACAAAAACAAAGTTTTCAGGGTCCAAAACCTTGAAATGGAAAACAAAGCCTAACCCAAAGTAAATTAATAAATAAGAAATGATGTTGGGTTCACTAACACCAGAATTTAATAATTTCCTATAATTTCAGATTCATATTTCAACATTTCTGGTGCCAATCATTTATAGTAATTAAACAGTGAGATAACAGTAAGATTATGTGGGCTAGAAATAAACATGGGTCTTCAGTGAATGAACCAAATCTGTTACATTTGAAAGGTAGAGGAAGACATTGAGATCTTAGGGCACAAAGCCCCTCGTTAGCTTTAAGAAAAATCTGCCCAAAGTCAGCAGAAACAGAAAGTTTACCATCTGTTTGTTGGCTTCTGACATGATTATTTCAGTCCAATTCTGAAGAAAAGTTGTTTCTAATAAAATTATTTATAGAGTATCTCAAAATTATTCTTATTTGGGGATAAATAAAACCAGGAAAATTTTTATTCAGCAAATTTTAGCCTATTAGTTTCAAACACCATGGCCTATCTTCCTGCAAGCAATACAATCTGGGGACAATAACAATCCTTGAATTTAGGGACCAAGGACATGCAACTGGGCACTTCAACTTTTCCAGATGTCCAAGTGGCCATTCCTGAAGAAATCAGATGCATGGGGCATATAGTGAACGCAGCCAAAGAACTAGAGTAAGCCGCTTAAAGCAGACTTTTAATCCAATGGGGTTCTAGAGTATGATTCTTGAGTCAAATGTGCTTAATACATCTGAAATATTGTTTCAATGGAAAGGTACCATATTTTGGTAACAAAAGCAAAGACACCTGAAAAATGTCATATCGGTCTTCCAGGGATTCAGATTACACGTAGGATCTCACAGGAGGGCTATGGGTAACACATTTCAATCTCAGAAACTCCTTACAGCCCTAAAGATAGACCTTAAACATAACACCTTGCACCTGAATTAACCAGATAGCTGAGGATCTCAACCCAAAAGTACCACTGACCTTTTAGTCAGAATTAAACTATCAGAACAGGCCAGTCCATATCTACTTCTAAAAATAGTTACTTAAGAGAAACTTTGTTAAACACAATGTTGGTTTGTTTTACAGAGGGCTTCTGTGGATACAACTTGTGTTAAACTCTCCTGATAAGGACTTGCATGGAATTCTTTGCAGGTGTTTTATTATCGGATCCTAACAAAAGCCAAGGATGACCAACAATTCATAGATGTTTGTTTGTTTGTTTGTTTGTTTTCACCTCTGGATAATTTCAGGAATATTCATTCAGAATGAATTTGTGGCTGCTACTGAAGGACCTGTTGTTTCATCTCTGACTACCCCTGGATCTTGTGCTTCAGACATTCATGAAAGATTTGTATTCAAGCCGCTGGTTTCAAGAAGAAACAAACAGGTATGCAAACAAAGTTGTATGTTTACCTATTCTGGCTGATGCTGTTTGACATCAGTCTTCTGCCTAAGTCTCTTGTCATTCTGTAGATAATTTCCTTAAGGGAGATGCACGAGAGCACGATTCTCTGAGTTTTGGTGTGTCTGTAGCATTTCAGTATCTCTGTACACTCGAGCATCAGTCTAGATGGGCCTAAGCTTCCTAGCTCACTGTTTATGCCCTTGAGTATTCTAAATAGGTTTCTTTATTTCCTTCAGATTAAATCATTGTTTTCTTTTGAAAAGACTAATAATGATCTGAAATTTTTGTCTTGTGGGCATAAATATCATCGTGCATTCAAAGAAGGCTTTTATTTTATTTTCACGCCAGGTGGCTCCTCTGGATTGATTTTTCCCTTCCCTTTCATTTTAGGAAACTTTTATTAAGTTATAGGTTTTATAAGGTTCAAATTGTGTATTTGATAGTGTGAAATAGAAAGAAAAGGGCTAAAGGAGTAGGGGAAGTGGGAAGGGTAGGGGAAAGAAAAAATATGAGAAAAGGACAAAATGGAAACAAAGTCTTTGTAACTAGGGAAGGGTGCAGCGGGTGAAGAGAGGGCAGGGGGATGGGGAAAAAAATTAGAACCAAGATACATCATGTAAAGGTACAAGATCCCAATGAGGAATGTAACTGTACTGTGTACCTAAAATGTACCGATAATCTTAATGAAAAAAAAAAGTTAGGGGTGTTAAAATTAATTCGGTTTCAGTCCTTGGCTTAGTTTTTGGGAATCCCTTTTATACACACATTGGATCGTAACACCCTGATCTTCTATATCAGTTTCTCTATAACAGGTTGATCTTTCTTAATTTCTGGTTGATTTTAAACTTTTTTTCACTTTCTAATCTTCTATTTCTCATCAGGAATTTTCTATAGTACGGATACACTCTTGTGTGCCTTCTCCTGTAGTCTTCATTTCTGAAATAGTATTTTATGTCTACTTACTGAGTTTAGACAGATTTCTTCTGATATCCCCTTTCTCTTCTCTTTTCTTCAAACATATCATTTTGAATGTTTTCTGAACATATTTATGTTCTTTCTGAGCTTCCACGATTTTTATTTCTGTAGTGAAACATTAGTTTACAGTTTCTATCTATTTTCCAGGCACATTCTCCTGGCTTCTCACGTTACCATAAGGATGTTGCTTTGGTCCTTGTGTTTCTTTCCTTATAATAATTTTGTATGGGATTTTATCACAATCCATTGATCTTTCTTTTATATAATATGCTTCTTTTCTATATAGACAGAAAAGACAGACCGGGATACAATTTTTAGATTCTAGATTCCCCTTTCAATTTCAAAACACCTGCCCCCCTGCTGCCTATTATGTTTTATTTTTCTCTTTATTTACATTTCGATTTTCTCATATAAGACAAATCATATTTTCAATGAGCAATGACTGGCATATTTTCAAACATAAAAAATACTGGAAAGGCCAAAAAAAAAAAAAAAAAAAGATTTTGTAGATTCTGTAATTTCTGAAGCTCCCGTTCCTGTTCCTAGAGTCTCCCATTCCTATACAATCTACTGCACTGTATCCGTTGGCTCTGCTCCTCTTCTTCCTCTTCCTCCTCTTCCTTTTCTTTTCCCCTCTTTTGCCGGACCTAAGTCATTCCGATTCATCTCCAGGCAGCTCCTCCTCTGCAGTGGGAATTAGCTCGCAAGGGGGATACGAATGGCTGGCAGCAGAACACGCAGATCCCAGGCTTCCCTGGCCGTCGCTATCTTAACCATGAACCCTTGCCTGCGAAGCTCACTCTCAGACGCGGCTTTTCTTGGATTTGTCTGCTGTGATCTCCAGTATCTGACGTCTCGTTAGAGTTGTTACTCGATTCACCCAAAGTCCTTCTTTTGTTCCATCTGCTTCCTCTTTGCTGTGCTAGTCTGGTAAGCACTGCTTGGTTCTGGGTATTTAATGTGGATATGTTTTCATTCAGTTTTTAGTTTTTCTATACTGTTATTCTGCTTATTTGGGGGGTGTGGCTCCAGAGATTTAAAAACTATGTCACTGCCTCTGCCATCTCCCCGGGTCTTCCCGATATCATTTTAAGTAATGCCAAATAGTAGTTCTGGGAATACAATAAATAATTTTTAAAATAAAACAAAACTACCGGTATATGCAACAGCATGGATTTTTTTTTATATTAAGCAAAATAAGGCTGACACACAAAAAGTATGCACTGTACGATTCCTTTTATATAAAGTCGGAAAACTTTATATGTGCTGGTAGAAGTCAGAATTATTTATGTGGCATGGATAATTAATAAGAAAAGAGCATGGAAGAACTCTCTGGGGGGATGGAAATATTCTATAACCTAATCTTGTGGTGGTTATCTGAATACATAATAAATACAGTGGTACCTCAGTTTATGAACTTAATTCGTTTCACAATTCTGGTTGCAAACCGAACTGGATGAGAACTAAATCAAATTTCCCCATAAAGGCAACACTGAATTTAACCACTGAATTTGATTTGGTTCTCATCCAATTTGGTTTGCGACCAGAATCATGGAAAGAATTAAGTTCATGAACCACGGTATGAAATCTTTAGCCTTACATTTAATATTTATGCATTTTGTGGTATTTAGGTTATGCCTCTGTTGTTGTGGAATAATCATTAAATAATTAGTTATTTTTAAAAATAATTTCTTTGAAGATCCCCAAAGGAATTTTTCAAGGCCCGTTCTATTTCCCCTCAGCTTAGCACATTACCTGGAATGTGCCAGGAATGTAATAAGCATTAGTTACATGAATGAAATAACAAACCATCCACTGCAGCCATGAATAACCTCATCCCTCACTCCCATGTGTCAGCACCTTTTCTAAAACCTAATCTCTCCATCTTCTACTAGATAACTTGATGTTGACCACAAGAAACCATAGACATTTCTTTTATTCAGTTATTTAGAGAATTTGGATCATGGGCCAACTATGTCTTAAAAACCATTTTAGGCTCACGATGCGTGAAATCAGTAATAAAACATTCTGACTTTCAAGGTACTTATAGCCTATTCTTATGAAGCCTATACTTATTCTCAATGGGAAGATCATCTCCTCTTAATGTATAAGAAAAAGATTGCAAACTGCATAATAGGTGTAAAATTGTTGTTCCCTAAAGGCATTGATCAATATACTGCAAATTCTCCTCAAATCAGCATGATACTAGACATCATTAAGAAGGAAGTACTGAGCAGGAAGAGGGACTTGGATACCAGTGGTGCTGGCTCGGTATTGACAAAAAGCCACAACACTGGAAGGGAAACATGTGCTTCATTTCTCAGCACCCCAAAGTCTAACAATTTTGGAACCAATATGAGATAATATCTATGACCTGGTGTTCAAATGATGACCATCTTTGGCAAGGGCTGGATCATAAGCCAGGCTTCATCGACTGTATCTTCCCCAGCCTAAGTAAACCGGGTCACCAGACCAGAGGACAGGGCATGAAAATTGAAAGATTCAGAACAAATAGAAAAAGAATGCTTTTTCTTTACACAGAGAGGAGTCAACACAGGGAACTTATCGAATCAAGATAAGCTATTAGCTGAGATGATAACCTATAAATTAATAGTTGTGTAATATAAAATGAGGCCCCTTGGGGAAGTTGTTTGGCTTTCTTCATATCCTTTTGATATCAGCATTCAATACCTTAAAGCTGCTGTCAGAGCATATTTTGAGCTGAATGTAATATATGTCTGACCCTGGGTCTCATGTCTCATGCTCAGTTAATATTCCATGGATAGAGTGAGACAAGAACCTTCACGAGAATAGCGAAGAGTGGTTAATATTATCCTCCTGTCAACTCCCAGAGCCTCATATGAGAGCCCCAAAAGGCAGCTTTCTCCGTCAACCATTCTCTCTGAACACTGAAATCTTCAACATGGAGATAACAAATGAGCAGCCACTGTCAAAGGCTATGGAGTCTTTTGGTGACCCCCCCCCAAAAGGGTCAAAGTCCTTTGGGAAAATGAGCAAACAGATCAACAAGATCCTAAATCATTCTTAAGTCAGTACTGCAATTAATTTACTGTCACAAGCCACCAAAATATTTATAGCTATTTTTCCAAAGCTTAATGCAGATAGAAAATAGTTTTTACAAATAGCAATTAAATACATCACCGATGTTAATTATAATAATTTGCATTAATAGAGAGGAAGCAATTTTAGATTTCCTTGCCAAAGTTCTCAGATTGCTGCCTGTGTTATATGCTTTATGTGAAAAGTATCTCTTCACCATATCAGGAGGGTCAAGTAGCTGACATGACTTTTAGCAGTACAGCTAGTTACTATTTTTACTTTGGGAGGGGATGCTCTGAATTGAATCCAGAACCTTGTACATGCTAACAACATGCTCTACCACTGACCTATGCCCTCAGCTAGTTACTGTACTTCTAATGAGATCAGTTCTAAGAATATAAGATCTATTTGAACCCTTTAGAGATACTTTGCTTATACAAGGAGAAAAGACACCTATATTCTAATTTTGATTCTTGCACTTTCTAAGTATAAGAACCTAGACTAGATGTTTTACTTCAGTGAGCCTCTATTAGATGGGGACAGTAAAGTGAGCCAGTCTGGGGACAGTAAGAATTACTATAGGTTTCTCTGGACTTTTTTGAGGTAACTTCCAACTCTACCTAACCCTTTGATTCCAACATCCTGACCCTCTAAAAGAACATCGGCCATCTTGAAAATAGGGCCACAAAGGATGCTGGGTAAGCTTCCTACAAAAAAATGTGTCCCTTTATTGTGAAAGTATTTCAAAGCCATCTTCCTGTACAGAGACAGTGTTCTGGGCTGGAAAGAATAGTTCTTTCCTAATTGAAACAATGGAGTTAATTAGTGGGAAAAAATGCAATTCCCCAAATTAAGTTCTGGCAGGGACATTTTGATTCAGGATTGCCAGGAAATCCTTAATGGCCATAGAAAGGCTGTTTCTACACTAGCAAAGCAAAATGTACCTTGGAAAAGCTCCATGGAGACGTGACAATGGAGGTATTCTCTCAAAACAGCAAGCCAGACACTGGAGAGTTAAGAAAATAATTACCGAAAGTGTATTTGAATGTATAATTTATCGTGGAAAGAATCTTTGCTAAAATGTAAATCATCCAAAAATAATTATTTAGGCTGAACTCACCGTCCTTATACAATATTAGGATTATCAGCATACTCTCACGATAAGTCGTTTTGAAAAAGGGCACAGCGGCACTGCCCTTGATTTACAAAGGTCTCTCATCTTAAAAGAATGAGAAGGTAGAGACAGACATGTGTGATTCTCAGTAGGAGTTTGGTGATAGCAACAGCACTCAAGGAAGTCAGTGATAGACACAATGACTTTCATAATTAACACTAACAGGTCCTATAGTACTTCGGGCACTGTGTTCAGCATGAGAGAGACACAAGAGAAAAGCACCTGTGTTCTAAGGAATCAACCATTTATTTAAGGAAACAACATCAATAAACAACAAATATCATTGTAACAAGTATTGGTTCATGTTATACAGAAAAAGAGTCAAGGATCCTCCAACCTTTTCCAAGTAGTAAGGAGCCCTTTTTATTTCCCTAGTCTTGCAATTATCAGGGAGGAGAGGAAGAAGAAAGAGCAACAAAGTCTCTTACTGTGGAATATATAAGGATTTGATCACAGACATATTTCAGAAAATCCTGCCACTGGAGCTTATAAAACAGTATAACAGAGAACAGAAAAGCTTGTAGAAGGTGAGAGAGATTAGAGGAAGAATCAGGATTTGGACTACAACTGAAACTTTCCATAACATTAGGCTTCCCTACCTTGTATCTCTCATAAATCTTACCCCTGACTCCACAGACCCAGGAGGAGAGTCCTGCTTTCAAGGGCTGGAGGACTACATAACCAGAGGAAGAAATCAGGACAGAAGCCAAGTACAACAGCCAGGGAAGTAAGGCCAGTAGATGCAAGATTCAAGACAGTGGGTCAAGAGGAGAGAAGCTGGTAAAACCAGAACAGTGGGTGAGGCAGTCAGCTCAAAACTCAAGATCCCAAACAACACTAAAGCTCAAGAGTGGAAGAAATCAGGACAGAAGCCAAGTACAACAGCCAGGGAAGTAAGGCCAGTAGATGCAAGATTTAAGACAGTGGGTCAAGAGGAGAGAATCTGGTAAAACCAGAACAGTGGGTGAGGCAGTCAGCTCAAAACTCAAAGATCCCAAACAACACTAAAGCTCAAGAAGCCAGTTCTGATCTAGTGGCCACTTTCCACTTCAGTAAGATATGCAACAATTCAGTGAAGGCAGGAACCCTGAACCATAGGAAATAGAAAGAAGAGAAACACCATAAAACACTTTAAAAACAAAATCAATAGCAAGTGTAAGAGATTTCTCTGATAGGACATTTCCAATAAAAAAAGTAGCTTTTCACTATCCCAGCAAATCTTTCTTCTTCTTCTTCTTTCTTTCTTTTCTTTCTTTCCTCCTCCTCCTCCTCCTTCTTATTCCTCCTCTTTCTCTTCTTCTTTCCTTTTTTAGACTTCTTCAGTGTTTAGGCTACTTGGATTTATGTCACTTTAACCAAAACTCATTTTCCTGCTCTGTCCTCCATGGGAACCTGAATATGTATAGAAAAGCATATGAACTATTCCAGTAAGATCACCTGCCAGGATCAGTGGACACTCATATATGACACAGTGGTGGAGCTTGTGGTGGTCGGCTCTGCCTTTGCCATATAATAGGACCTTTACCCCTGACCTCATCATTCCCTCGTTTACCCACACACTTTCTTTATTCTATTTGTGTATTCTCTGTACATTCCCTAAAAATCATTCAACGAGGAACCAATTTCTGACTTCCAAATTACAGCCATCAGAGTATTTGATGTAAAGTAAATCTCAAGTTAACACTACCCAGCCTCCGCCTTACTTGTACCAGAAAACCAGTCTTCTGTATAGTGCTGTGTAAGGCCCAAGGACAAAATCTAATGAAGAGACCAGGAGGATGCCAGCTCATCGTGTCCCCTATAGCTGTATGACTTTTTGAAATAGAATTTGCTCCAAAATGATCAAATATGTCACAAATAACTGAGTTTGACAGATTCAGGGCCACTCGTTAAGAATAATATTGGGCATAACTCCATCATCAAGCAAAAATTACCTTTATTTAACTTGCTTCATGTCTAGGCTGTCCGACTTCGCACTTACTGAACACCTACTGTGTACCAGGCTGTGCTAGGCACTGGAAGTATGAATACTAGTAAGATAATGTTCTCATCTTCAAATTTTTCCCAGTCTAGCAGGCAGAGATGGACCAAGGGACTAAAATGTCATGTAAACTTATTGTTGCAGAATAAGTAACAGAGTGATAGATACACAATTCTCTTAAGAACTCAGATAAGGAAGCAACTTTTGAATCCTACTGATCTGTTTGGGAAAAGGCAAAGAAAACTGGGGAAGGTGAAGGAAAACTTCTTCTCTTACTAAGTTATTTAATCATGGATTCCCTAAAACATACTCATTTCTGTTTAGTCAATTGGCCTAAAAATCTTTGCATGGTATAACACACTGTACATGACACTTTCTAACAACTTTTCCTATTCTGAGAGGACAACAGAGTTAGGTATCTGAGACATCATTGCCCATTTTACAGATGAAACCATGAAGAGAGAGGAAAAGAGCTGAAATTTAAGAACCAAGGCAATCAAGTCTAAATTCTGCCTCTCTCTGAGTTTTGCCTTGGAAGTGGTAAGGGGAAAATCACATCGATGAGCTCAGGCTCCGAGCTGTGAGAGCAGATTGTTTTCTTCCACCACGATAAGACCATCACACCCATCCTCACCAAACCAGGCACCTGTTAAGTGCTCTCTACCACCCTGGGTTTAAAATTATTTAAATAATTAACAGGCTCTATAGATGCAATGCTGTGAATGGCCTTGTGATCTGGGAAGACAATTACACCTTTGGAGATCTTTAGCGAATGAACTGAAAACTCAGATGCGTGAATTTTCTTTCTGCCATAATTAGCAGCAGATGGACGACGTTTACAGAACCACCTGTCAGCAGGAAGGCTCCATTTACAGTTCCTAGTTTCTAGAAGGAGCAGGATTAAAATAGAACAGGGCCATTCGCTTCAAATACTCTTAGGGTCCCAGATGTAATGGGATCTGCCAAAGACTGGCAGGGGAAGCTGCCCCTCCCATTGTAAGGGTTCAGACTCACCTGTGAGGCAGAAGACAGGAATAAGACCGAATATTATTTCTCAGCAAGTTTGGGCAGCCGATCATTTCTGAATATTTGGAGAGCAAGCCAGGAGTCAGCCTGTGCTGAAACGTTCCACTTTACTACCATTTTTATCCAATTTGAAAATACAAATAGAGCTCTCAGGGTGTAATTAGCAGCAATGACTCTTAATACCTGCTTTCCAAATTTGACCTTAATGGACACTCATTAAAATGGGCTCTGACTTCATAGCCACGTTAGCAGAAAATGGAAAAGGACATCTATCACTGTCGACTTCCATTTTCTGCGTAATCATTCCCGGAAGAAAGAGGCCTGCAAGTGTTCACAAGGTGGCGAGGTAGCTAAGGAGGAAATGCAAAGAGCAACGCCAAGAGCTGGCACTTGAAGTTCCTCAAGGATTGCTGGTGCCTTGTGGGAGCTGAGGTTCGGACCACTGACCTGATACCCACTGGGGATGTGGGTGCTGGATTCTGCTCCCTCCTGGTCTTGGTGAGCGAGATGAGGGAAACCCCCGCGTGCGTCTTTTTATCACATTTACCGAGCAAGAATAATACTACAATTCCGGCTGCATCTATCTTGAGGACCTACTAGAATGATGCATGTAAAAATGCTGGGGAAAGCTGGGCAGATGTTGTATAATTGCAAACTTGTTTGGTGTGTTTTTTTAAAGAATGGTAGCATCAGTGGTGAAAATAATCATAGATTTTAGTAAATGCCCTCCGAGGAGATGCAGATATGTAGACCCTGTTTTGCTTTCTTCTCCCATTCCTATGAAGTATATTTTGGGTGGTTCCTGTACCAGCTTGAAGTGGATGTGGCATTTTCTTGTCCAAGACAGCTGAGGGGTGAGGCTGGCTGGCTCCTGGCTGCATTCTTCAGGAAGCTTTTCTCCTGAGCGTGTGCGCTAGGGTATGCACTCAGGCAGGAAGAAGAGCACTGGACAGAATCGGAAGCGCCGAGGGCTGCCCTGCCCAGCCAGTCCTTCACTGTCATCTCCCATCCTATTCCACTGCCGCCATTTTATGACTTCCTGATAGCAAATGAAACCAATCACAGTTGTTTTAGGGGACGGAGCTGAGGGGAAGAAGGAAACTGAAGAAAGTGAAGACAAGTTGGTTTATATTTTAAACAAGCACTTGACAAAGACACTACTGAAGGCAGATGATGATGATGGAACTGCATAGCAGAATCCCTTCTCTGGCCCTTAGACCTCCTAATTCTTTTGTCAATAAAAAAGATTAGGCTTTCAAGGAGAGGAGCGTTCCCCTGGGCATTTGAAAGAGGTGAATGTTAGGTAAACCAAAGGAAAAACAACTTATACAGTGGGTGGTCAAGCAAAAGAGCTACAATAATGAAGAGATCTAAGTTCCCCTAAAAATCTCCAGGGGGGATTTTGCAACCAATTTAATTTGGATGATTGAAGAGCCATCTGCTCTAAATCCTGCTGCCTGGACCCATGTCTGATGTGAGATTCCTTTGAAGCTCTGACCCACTCTGCCTCCTGTCCAAGTTTCAACCTGTGATCCCAGGGCACCTACCACATATCAGGCCCTGTCCTAGGTGTCTGCGGGAGACTTGCTGGCTTTAATCTTAAGAAACCACAAGGAAAGTTCCAGTGTCATATAGTTCCAGTGTCACACAGGAGGAAGTTGGAGCTCCCACAAGCTGAGGGACTTCTCCAGAACCCAAAGTCAGGATTTAATCTGTTCTCAATCCAATTCCTCTTTCCATTGCTACATGGATGATCCTAGCAGAAACTTCTTAGCTCCCAGGTCCTGATAGCAGATCCACTTCTTGGATTTGTGGACATGCAATGGTTTCCATGAGTCTCTTGGTCATTATATGCATTTCAGTCCGGCTTTCTACCATTTAAATGCAATGCTGTTCTACAGGTATTATTGTTACTCAACACTACTAAGCACTGCTATGTCCCCCAAAGGTTAGCTTTAAAGGGAACATTTACAAATAGCTGGTGAATGAATGAAGGGGTAGAGAAACATTGGCCATGAGGTTGCTCAGGCACCTGAAGTCAAGTCCCAGTTTGAGGATTTAAGAAGAACCAGGATGCATGCAGGGACGTCTGGCAGCTGGTCACTGCAAGGCCCTTACAGCTGTACATTGGCTTCTGGCCTCTCTGAGCCAGGCCAGAGAACAGAAACAACCACGCTCCCAGGATACTGCTGATCTCATCCAAGCCCCCTGGGTCTGCCTCACGTCTATGCCCAGGAACCTTCTTCCCAGCTCCTTGGGAGCTGCCATGGCCTCACCAACAAGCATTTTTCTCCCTGGTGTAAAGATAGCTGAACTTGTGCTTATTCCAATTCAATGACAGTTTACAAGACAGTGGTGCTGAGTGCAGGTCCTAGCATCTCCATTTGTGTAATGGCCATGTCTAAATGATGCCAGACACAGTCCAGAACCCTGGTCCTTAACTGATTACACTTATCAACAGGGAGGGAAAGAAGGGAGTAGCACTTACTGAGCATCTACCACGGGTCAGGAATTGTACAGACCTTTTTATCACTTCCTCCTGGGATGGAGAAGTTGCTGCACCTATTTTACAGATGGGAAGACTGAAATTGGAAAGGTGACCTCACTTGATCAAGGTCACTTGTGTGTGAGCAGCGCATGTTAGATTCAAACCCAGATCAGATACCTTAGTGGGAAATTATTCCAGACTCTAATATCCATCCCCCACTTAAATGCCAAAAGAGAAGCCAAGTTCATTGAGAAGGAATCTGGGATGGTAGGAATGAGAAAGTATAAGAGGAAATATCTGCTTCTCATAAGGTCGCAGAGATACCGAATGCAGAACCAGCCGGTGTGCAGAATCCTCTGGGTTTCTTACAACCAGCTTTGCACTCTGCAAATGTGGCTTTGCCTCTCCTTATCTTAGGTTACTGAGCACAAGGGAGGCTGATGTTCAGGGTTTTCTCTAACTTGCCCTCTCTGCCTGCCCCTAGAAGATATTCCCTTTTTTCAAGACAGAGTAGTATTTGAGAAGCTGCCCTGTCCAGAGTACTTACTGCTAAACTGATGTTTCCCTGGAAAAATGTGAACCCTTCTTCCTGGGTGTTCTCGCTGCCACTCACCAATGATGGACCTGGACCCTGAGGTCCAGCATCAACCCCACCCCTCGAGGTGGATGAAAGCAAGAACCAAAGGCAAAGGGCCTGAAGATGGGCTTTAGGCTATAGCTGCCGTGATATATGGGAGGGAAGTGGAGAGAGCAGAGATTCCAGCTGTGCATCTGTCTTCCTTTCACCTGCCCAAGATGTGGGCTCCAAGCAGGGGTCCGAATCTCAGGCAGGATCTGTGTTGACACATTGATATCTTGGGATAAGAAATCTGTCCTCTCCCATGACATACTACTTCTTTAGCCCTTTGCTTTTCTTCTGGTAGAAGTCCAGCTTGTTTCCCCACAGTGAGAGGTGGTAGAATTTGGCCATACTTAGAACACAAAACCTCTGGACTTTCTGGCTCCCTGCTTTTCACAAGGGCATGGGCAAAACTCCTTCCTAATCTTGTTTGAAATGACATTGCATTGTATCTGCCACGATGCTTTTAGCCAACTCAGATCTCTGCATTGGCAATTTTCCTTTCAGCCTCCAGAAAGCAAAAAGACAAAAAAGACAGATAAGGTCTTGAACAGCTAGCCTGCAACTTTCCTCCAGATCACATCTGAAGGAAATTGAGATGAGCGTTACCTTGTTGCTGGCCTTCAGCCAAGATGAACAGAAGGAGGGAGCAGATCAGAGTCTCTCAGAGCAGGCTGCTGGGAGGGGCAAGATTCCACTGCTGGGGCTCCCATCCAGCCCCCTCCAGACCCCTGCACTCCAGCGGGCTGTTCTGCTCCTCGCCCAGCTCCCCCTTCCAGCGCATGCAGGGTGCCTCACACAGCCGCCAGTGATGATTGTTGCTCCATAAAACATGAGTTGTGGAGAGGGTGGGAGAGAGGTAGAAGGGGGAGGCAGGAAGGCGGTGAAAGGGAGCATAAATAGTTAATTTGATGATGATTTAGAGTGACTGTGGTTGCTGTTTAAGATAAAAAAGCTGCAGCGAGTTCAGAAAATAGTAAAATAAGGCCGCACACAGGCATTTCATTTAGATTTAATAAGACTGATTATTAAGAGCATATTTCATGACGATTAAGAATTCTGACAGTCTCCCATCCACCAACTTTAATGTGCAACACAAAAATTAAAATACTTATTTATACAAGCAAAGCGCTAATAAGTTCATTTGAGAAATTCTCTGAACTCACACAAGTCCTAACTTTTTACAGAGATGTTAAGATCTAGAAGCAGAAAGATGCTCAAAAGAAATTGCAATCCGAGTCCCTGTACCTACCTGGGTTATCAGAAGAGTTCTCCTTGTCCCTCTATCCCCTGAAGAACACACACACACACACACACACACACACAACTGTGCCTATCAGCTGCCCCCTCCTTTCCTCGACTTGCTCTACCTTCGTAGGGCCACATGCACAGCTCCCATCTTCCCAGCCCACCCCTTATGTCCAGCCCACTTTTGAGCTGATCTCGGTTGGAAGCAAGAGGAGCCAAACAAAGGCCCACTTTAGGACATTCTTAGAGGAGAAATCATCTCCTCCTACACAAACGTGGGGCTACCTCCTTTACCAGAGCACCTGCCTAGCTTCCACATTATTCCATGAACAAGAGCAAGTCCTGGGCCCAAGGAGGCTCCTGCACATAGTCTGTGCCATCTCTAGGGCTGGCACACAGCCATTCTACAGCCCACTACCCAGTCGGCTGGCAGACTTCCTTAACTCATTTGTGATTTCAGGGTCCAAACAGAACGCTTGCTTCTTTGACCAAGGCCCTAGTTTTTGCATCTCCCTTCTTCAGGGGTCTACTCCCAGTGCCCTTCCATGCCCAGGAACTAGCTATCTAGAACTAGATCGCTACCCATCTGCTTAGGCAGAGACTAAGCAGAAGGGCACTAGTAACTGAGTTCATATAACCCAGAATTCGGATCTGTCCTGCTCTAAGTGCCTGCAACATTTAAGTAAGTTCTTGAACTTCTCTGAATCTCTAGTTCTACTCTACTAGATAATACAATCTATCTCAAAGGCTGTTGTGAGAATTAAACAAGATGATGCCAATGAAACTACTGAGCACAGAGCCTCCTAATACCCAGTAAGTACTCAGTAAGCGGCACCTACTAGTTTGACAAATATTTATCAATGCATCACTCCAGGATCTGGCCTGCTGTGTTTAGTGTTGTTCTATCCTTTGCTGAGCCATATTTTGGATTGTAAACCACTTCCCAGCCACCGTCTAACCCTATCCCAGTCTCCTGCCAGCTGCCACCACTGCAGTGTTATCAAGGGCTCAGCATGCTTTCCTTCCTGAGATCACCTGACTTCACATCACAAAGTCTCTTTCCCCCTAGCTCTTGCTGTCCCAGTCTGCAGACACTGGGCCTCTTCAAGCATCTGATTCCTCCTATAGGACCTCACAGAGTAAAAACTCAATGCATGTTGGCTGTTGACCAAGGGGCCCTTGATGGACCTCATGCCCACAGCCCACAGCCTTTGTGTGTCATCTGCTGTTGCTGTCCCCACTGAGGTAAGTGGTAATCCCAAAAAGGTATGTCTGGGTCTTATACCCCAGAATGTATAACTGTGACTTTATTTGAAAAAGAATCTTTGCTGAAGATAGGATCTTGAGAGGAGATCACCCTGGATTAGGCAACACCAGGCATCCTCTTAAGAGAAAAAGGCAAGGTGGATGTGAGACTCAGACATGTGGGGAGACACCATGCAAAGACAGAGGCTGACAGTGGGGATGCACAGCCCCAGAACTCGCGAGATCCAGAGCCCACGGAAGCTTTAAGAAGCAAGGATCCATCTCCCCAGGGGCGTTGAGAACAGCTCTGCTAACACTGTGACTTTGGTCTTTTGGACTCCATGACTGTGAAAGAATAAATTCGGGTTGTTTTAAGCCACCTAGGTTATGATAACTTGGTAGGGCAGCTCTGGGAAACTAACACAAAAACTAAAGAAATACTGGCCTCTGGTCAGATGCTGTGGTTGCCTGCTGCTATGAAACGCCTCATCCCCCAGATTACAAGGTAGGTGAAGGAAAGCAGGTGGGTGGTCAGAGGCATGGACCAGGGTTAGCAACCTGGGCTCTGGGGAGCAGGGTCCTGGGCACCTCATCTGTGCACCCAGTGAAGAAGCTCCCGACACACAAAACAGGAAGCATGACTTTTACATACTCTATTCAGGAATACAGGTCTCTGTGGGCTCCTGCGCCAATCCCACAAATGTTAGTGGTTTCCTTGGGCCAGGAATTTAGCTCAGTGGTTCTGCTGCCTACCTCACAAGGACAAGCACCCGAGTTAGATTCCTGGTACCAAAAAGAAAAAAACAAAAACAAAAAGCAAAGTGGTTTCCTTACTGTTAAATGGGACAATTAATACCTTCCCTGTTCAAGTTTAGACCTTGCAATGGACCCAGCCCTGTGCAGGAACCAAATGTACAGAATAAGAAATTTTTAAAATATTTTCAATATTTTTAGGGGCAAAAAGACCTAGAAATTGCTCTACTCCTTTCTTTCATTGCTCCTCCAAAAGAAAACTAAAGAGGGAAGTAATTGGTAGCAAACAGAGAGGCAAACTTTGCGGAGCTAGGAAGAGTGCATGGGGAGCAGGGAAAGGAAAGGAAGGAGAGGAAAAAGAAGTAAGAATGTCGAAAACCCAATATATACATGCGCCAGTCTCCCACAATGAATGTAACTGTGTATTGCCAACATATTCTAATAAAAAATACAAAAATTTAACTATTAATAAAAGCAATAAAATGATTCTACTTGTGGATTTCACCCAGGGCCATTCATCAGGGCCATCAAACCATGGAATGTTCACAGCACAAGGGACTCTAACAACCATTTAATTCAAGTTCTGTTTTGGGTAGATGGGGGAACGAGGCTCCAGAAGAAGAAAGTTGCCCAGGACATTGAGTGCATCCATTAATAACCACACTGGTGTTATTGGCGTTTTCTCCTGGTCCCTTGCCCTGACTTCATCCTATTTCATCAGCCTGTAGTGGTGACTGAGTACTGTATGTGGCTCCTGCCCTCAAGGTGGAAGAAGGAGGCTCAGTTAAAGCAACGTGAACATGAAAATTCAACAGTGTACCTCATTGTCCAAGGACTCACTTAAGACTTGCCTCATATGCCAGGGGAAAAGAAAGATTAAAATTTCTTTTGAAGCATACTTACCATGCACCCAGCAGAGGCAGAACACTGTTGTTCTCTTGTGACCTGTAACAAAGACTTCGGTGGGAAAATTTGTTGGATTTCATCATTTTTAAATGCCAGCCCTTATGACCCATGTCTAGGCAGGCATGTGATATAAGGTTATAACAACATGTGAAAGGATCTTTAAGAAGTGTTTTGCCACAGTTAAAGTGTGATCAAAACACATCATTTCAGGAGCCATAATATTTATCATTTTAATATTAATAATGTCATTTTGTATAAAATACCATACAAGAAATAATTCTATTAAGGACTATAAAGATTTCCATGCAAAAGAAAAAGGTAAAATATTCAGCCCATATCAGAGAGAGAGAGGGAGAAGCAGAGGTGTCACTAACACATAATCCAATTTCTTTTCTTTGCAGATATTTAAAGCAACCATGCATTCCCAAAGACAGGGAAAGAAATCGACAAGGAAAAGAAGCAATTTATTTATGAGTCATCTCTCCTGCAAGACTGTAAATGAAATCTATCCCAAAAAGAACTGTGTTTCATGGCTCATGGCCCTGTAAATTAAGCCTAGTGGAATCTTTACAGGATACTTAGGAGAAAACCTTCTGAATTAGGGGCCGGTCAAGGGGAACGCCCAGATAGCATTTCCCAAAGCCTGATGTGAAAGACTTAAGCAATTCCTTCAAGTACAGGTCAAAATGCATATAAAAGAAATGCTGGGCCAAGGAGCAGGGTTAGTGAAAAAGAAAACAAACAAACAAGCAAACAAAAACAGATGCTCAGTCTCCATCAGAGAAGGGAACTTTATTTTTTCCAGGGCTAGCTAGAAGTTGAGCCCAGGGCCTTACCCATGCTAAACCCATGTCTACTCTGGAGGTCCACTCCCAGCCCACAGGTTTTTTTAAGGAGGTCCCTTGGGTAAATGCTTGAGAGCCAGGCTGTGTAGTGAGGAAGCTAAGACCACCAGTTTTGCAGTCAGATCACCCCAGTTTAAAGCTTCAGAATTTGTGAGTTACTGTGACTGCAGATCAATTATTTTAGCTCTATGCCTCAGTTTCCTATGCTTGGGAATAATTCACATTCCTATCTTGAGGGTGGTTGGAGGATTTAAATGCTATGAAAGCTGTGCAGAGTTTAACACGCAACTCAATATAAGCACTAGCAACTATGATTATGATTATTTGGGCCTCACCTCACATTATGGGGAGATGATACAGTGAAAAGGGTGGACATCTGGGATCTGAGGCCAGCACCATCACCCAGCAAGGAAATGCTCTGTTTCCAGCTCATCTGTAAAACTGGAATGGTGCAAATAGCATGGAGATGGTTGGAACTAAATCCAAATTTCAAGTCCATCACTTAAGAAGCACCTACTCTCCAATCCCGGCACCCTGGGAGGCTGACGTATGACAGATACAGGTCTGAGCACAGATTGGGCAATTTAGGGATTTAGCAAGACCTTGTCTCAAAACAACAACAACAAAAAAAGGGTAGGAGGTGTAGTCCAGTGTGAAGACCTTGTGTTCAGCCCCAAGTCCTACAATCAGTCAATGAATAGCAAACATTAAAAGACAATGAATGACCCGTCCTTCATTCATCAGTCAGCCCCATTTGCAGAGTTGGCATAAGAATAAGCAATATGTTGTATGTAGGATTCCCCATACACATCAATACTCAACAAAAATTACTTCTGTCTTCCCTCTTTCCTTTTCTTCAGACCTATCAAGGGGGAAAAAAATCTCCATTCTCGAGCAATACATAAAATTTTAGTATTACTACATAGATAGATGAAATTCCCCCCAAATCTCTAAGAAATATTCCAATGCTCTTCATATCTTCCATTCGGAATGTTTCTTAAGAAGAAACACTGGGCATGTAGGGTTGCTTTATTCTTGTGGCTAACGTGTCACTTTTATTCAGAGCTACGATTCATGCTTAATGGGTTCCTCTGTTTCTTTCTCAGAATGGTTACTTTTTCCTACAGTGGTTCAGAAATGTGGTACCTTCTAGGCCTATTTCCTAGGCAAAACAAATGCCATGCTCATGAAGACATTCAAGCTTTCTCCATAAGGTAGGAGCTTAAACACGCAGAGCTGTTTCAATTTACCTACAGCAGTGACAAGATACCTCCAACTTGAGAAGTCAATGTTGCTATCACTTCAAATAGATTTTTCCAAGTGCTTAATAGAGCTTTGCTCCCCTTTGCTTATCTGGGAGATGCTAAGAGGTACAACCTCATTCACTAGTGATGGCAGATGCCGCGGATTTCCCAATGTAATCCTTCTATCCCATGGCGCCAACATGGCCAACTCCTATGTAAAGTCATGACCAATGACAGACAGCCCGTGTCAAAAACGGAGCCGGGCAAGAGTTTCTTCTTTAGCACTGCAAATGATCCGGTGATCCCTAAGCAGATCTTCATCTGTATGGATGAGGGTAGAAACCAGAGGCTAGAAATGGTTGAGAAGCTTCTCAGTGATTTCCATCAAACAGGACAAAGACGCAGCCCAACCTGACTTATGAGGCTCCCTGTGCTCCTTCCGTAGAAACTTCCTGCAGAGATGCTCTCTCTGGAGTCTTGCCTCCCTGACCTATTTTCCAGCTAATAATGGGCACAAGGGTTTCTGTTACCACTGGGACTTTGTAAAATGCATGATTAAAATATATGGTGAATATTTAAATTTAAAAATTCATTCCAGTAAAACACACTTATCCCAATGTTCCCGGCACTATCTGAAGCAGTTCTAGAAATCCTCTTTCATGTCTTTATGAGATATAATAAAAAATACAGTAAATGCTGCTGCCTCCGACGAAAAGGCAGACTTGTAGAAACATGACAGCATGTCCTTGTCCACCTTACTCACCAGATCTGACACCATGTGACTCCTGGCTCTTCCCCAAAGGCAAAACGACTGGGAAAGGTAAATGTTTTGAATTGATTCGGAACACTGAGGCAGCCATAGAGCACAACTAATGACGCTCATGAAAGAGAACTTCCAGAACTGCTTCCAGAAGTTATCAAGAAAGATGGGATAAGCAAGGGGGAGCATTTTGAGATGAATTAATGGCAAAATGTCTTTTATCATAATAAACTTTTAAGAAGTTAAATATTCACCATATCTTTTGATCACACCATATTCTTGCTGCTCTTCATGCCTGACTTCTTTCCCATCATCTTTTTCTTAACCTAATTAACTCTTATTTCTCCTTCCTTAAAACATCAGTTCAAGTCCTATTCCCTCAGTTCAAACACTGTCCCCTCAGGGAAGCCTTTTAAGCTCTCTATCAAGGACAAACATCGCACAGAGAGGGAGGGACATGGACACACACACACACACACAGAGATAGAGATGAGAGAGAGAGAGAGAGAGAGAGAGA
>NW_022900937.1:14010501-14019791 GCF_012274545.1 Fukomys damarensis
AGAGAGAGGAGAGAGAGAGAGAGAGAGAGAGAGACAGAGAGAGAGAGAGAGAGAGAGAGAGAGAGGGAGAGAGGATTTGACTCATCATCAGTCTTCACGCTAGACAGGAATCCTGTCTGCATTTGCTCAACAGTGGGTCCCAGGTATGTAACACAGGATAGATCCACTGTCAGTATGTGTTAGATAAGTAAATGCAGAGATCAAAGAACACTAGTGGGTTCACTCTTGATGACATTGGAGTCAGAGTGTAGCTTCATCAACCTAGGGGCTGCATCTTTACGTCTATTCATTTTTACTCTTCACATTATAACAAACTGTTTATTTGATTGAGTCTACTGGACAAGAAGCCGCTCAAGGGCAGGGGCTGCCTGTCCCCATTTCTTATCTCTGGGCCTCCCTACTCCCAGGCCCCAGCACAGTGCCTGGACCCCTCAGGTGTTCACTGAATGTCTACTGAAACGCGAAGAGCTGGAGTCCCCAGCATGCACACTGCTTGCTCAATTTGTATAGCTGTGAAAGTCATGTCAGGCAACCGCAGATAACACAGGATTTACAGCCATTCCACAGCAAGTTTCAAGGACACTGTGGGCCTGGGAGGAAGGAGGAATCACAGAGAAGTTACAGCTCCCCAGAGCAAGGGGACCAAGCCAAATGGACATCTTGGTGATGAAGGGCGGACCAAATGCTTGACACCAGCTGCGGAAGCCTGGGAAGCCCAGGACCACCCAGGTCCCCAGCCAATTATCAATTGTGAAGTGAACTCTGCTGGCCAGGGAGCTCATTCTGGATGTGATTCATGCTGTTCCCAGAGACCCAAACCAGTTTTGTGGTTTAGGATTTGCCGTCCTCTAAAAATGCTCAAGCACATATGCACACAAAAGTCAGCTTCTAGTTTCAGGGAATTTGTGAACACACGGGAACACCCTCTGTGGCCCTGTACCCCTATCCCAGTGGTCTGTGCAGTCCAGGTTAAGAACTACTGGTTTAACATGCAAAGATTCCTTTCTTCAATCCAAGATGTACAGAATATGCAGATCCAAGATACACAGAATATAGAATACACTGGGGCTAATTCTTCTATGTACACAAAGAAAGAGCCCAGTTTTCCAAGCAAATATTCCAAGCCACACATACAAATGGAGAACATCTAGTCACATCACTACCTCCTGGTTAGTAGGTTTCAGCCCTACCCAGTTCCTCAGTCCTCAGCCTGTAGCCTACCCTTTCTGGATCTTCACAACTTTCAAAAGCATGGTTCCTTTCTGCAAAGAACATGGAGAAGCTGACTCCTAAATTTTACAGCAAAGGCATTCACCTTCCTGAGGCTGTCACAGGAAACACCAGTGCCAATCCGAGAAATGCAACACAATGCAGTGAGAGTTTCATCCAATAAACACCTTCCAGTTCCTTTGACAGAAAGGAGGGGCAACCAAAGGGCATAAACACTGAGGAGATTTTTGAAAACAGACAAGCAAAAGAACTATTCTCCCATAGGCTGATAAAAATGAAGGTTTAACAGAGACCTCTATGAGCTAAGGTGGCGCACATGGTCTGACCAGGAATTTATGTCTCTCTTTTTTTTTTTTCAAATAGGTGCCTGAGGCTATCTGGAAAATGTCTCTATCTCAAAATACCAAGATTTTCAAGAGTATGAGGCCAAAGAGACAGAATATTTGAAATTAGGGCTGCCCCAGAAAACCTGGGCCACATGATTATCTTCATTAAACTAAATCACTTCAAATCAGGTGGGTATACACCTGGATTGCTCAATGAACTAGTTGATTAAATCTCAAAGACTGTCAAATTGTGAATGTCAGTGTGGAGGTGGGTGCAGGGAACACAGCTGGGGATGAATGAGGCAAAGTCATCCAAGGAGAAGACCATTCCTAGGGTCTCAGGGTCCCAGGGGCACACCTGAGGGCTGGTGGTGAAGGCAGGGCCAGCGTCCGATGCCCTCAGAAGCAGGGAGGGGCTGAGAAACAGAAGACCCAAGGGGAGATAGCATGGGCCTGGTGACACCCACAGAGCACGAGTCAAGGCAAAGGAGGGTCCACTATTGGGCCAAATGTCCACGGCAGTCAGGGAGCCCAGCAGTGAAGACGTTGGAGGCAGGGCCACACTCCTTATGCCTCCCAACAGGGCCCTTGAAATGCTGTCATCCAGGGGTGGCCAGCCTAGAACCCAACATGACAGCAAGGGAGCTCATGTTGCGGAATTTAAGCAAGAAGAAAATAGCATGATGACTCCTAAGCAGAAAGACCACAGCAGTGGAAGAACATCTCGGGAACTCTTAGGGGTCTCCAGTACTTTTCACCCCCCAGAATTAAACAGCATGAGACCATGGAAAGACAAGTTTTGAAGCCTGGCTGTGTTATTTACTAGCTGTGTGATCTTGGAAAAGTCACACCAGCAGTGACTAAGTAACTCCACTTGCTAGAGAGTCCTTGTTTATATAGATGTTTTTAAGAAACAATTTTATACTTAGTAAGATTTTTTTATCACAATAATTGAATAAGTCAGAAATTATAATAAACCAATTTTCGGAGAGTAAATGCACACACACACTCACACAAACACATATATTGGTATCTCAGTTCTGCAAATACTTTTGTTTGTGAACAATTTGGTTCACAAACAGAAGAGTCTAGCAAAATTTTGTTTTTGTTCATGACATCTGCACTGGGTGAGGAACAAGACTGTGACCAACTTTCCTGTGAGAACGCGAACACGGCCGTCTTTTCCAGAACTGCAGAGTTAAGTTCATGAGCCGAGGTACCCTTATATGTAATTGTAAGTATTTTTAGCACCTCCTTTTACTTTCAAAATGATTCCAAATTGGATGACTTCATCTCTAAATTCTGGTTTGCCTATCTGGAAATAAGAAAATTGATTCTTTTGCAAGTTTTTCTATGGATTATACATATATATAAAGAAGCCAGAAGAATACTTATAATTCTCCTTTTCATGTAAATTCTCTCCTTTGGCTTCCTCAGGAAACTGTGTCTGGGGGAAAAAGGAGAGGTAGTCTCAGCAGGAAGAGGAGTTCTGGAGTTGGCGCTAAGCCCCTCCCTAAGCCACACATTCCCCCAGGCCCACTGCTGTTCTGACTTTTGCTTCTGCTTGGGTTTAAGGAGATAAAAAAAAAAGTTCCTGGGGGCAGAGATGGAAAGGCAGCCAGGCCTTCTAAAAAATTCACCTAATCCCAAGGCCAGTTTCACTTAATCCCACACCAGGTCTCTTGACACTGCCTAGGTGCTTATCGTGATGCACATCATGCCCTGAGAGTCTCATTGCACAAGAGGTCCTGCTCTTTGCACCCTGCCTGACCCCCCAAGACACAGCAATCCCTCATTCAGCAGATCAGCACAACCCACTTTTCAGAGAAGTGACTATCCTGGGGTTCCCAGGAGCAGGAGGAGGGCTAGCTCCATCCTCCAGAGGGGCCTGCCCTCCCTAGCACCTCTGAAGCTACCTTGTGCCCACACTCAAACTCTGCCATGCCACCCAGATGCTGGCTGGCATTAGGAAGGACAGACAGAAGTCAACAGAAGAACATCATCTGGGCCCTGGGGATTCCCACGGGCACATTCTACCCATCAGCTCTGACACTTCAAGGTCAGGTGGGTGACGTGATGGTCTTAAGTTTGGGACATGACACCAGGCTGAGGCTGAGGTCTCAGGACATGTCTTAGTGGGCAGAGGAGTGCTGCTGAAATCATTTTTTCACAATGTACAAGGATGAGTACCATTTTAAATATTTCAGCATCCCAGATGAGTGAGAGGGGAGACCCATTAGCGGCTCTTTCAAATGGACAATGAGTATCCCAGTGTGTGTGTGTGTTTGGCAGAGGAGGGAAAACTCTCTTCTGTGTGAGCAGAAGAGATTACAGGAGACTTCTCATCCAAACACTGCCTTCAAAAAGTGGCCATTTAGGCAAGACAACAGGGGTCTGGGGTGGGCCCTGAAGAGCAGGGATTTCCTTTTACAGGGCTACAACCAGCCTGACATATGAACAACTTCGGTTACAACTGGAATTCTAATTTTAACTTATGACCAAGTCTTCAGTTTCAACCCAAATGCCAGCCACTTGTGCTTCCAGATGGTCTTAAAGAGTTCTGGAAGGAACATTACAACATCCTTACCTGTGTGGGGTTAACTGAGAAATCCTGAGCCAGGATTTCTAAGGACTCTGAGATCTGCCTGTATACAGGAGAGAGAGACTTTGAAGGCTGTGCTCAGGAAAGAGCTTGAGCCTTCAGCTGACCAACTTGAATTACAGGTACACGCAGCCCTCAGGAATGAATGGAGTTTGTCAGTCAAGGGTCCACCGTACACAAAGCCCTGTTCTAGTCAGAAGGTTATTTGAAAGCAAATGAGGAAACACAGCTGGGAGTGTGCCCTACCCCAGTCTTGGCTCCAAAGAATGAGCATGAGGGAAAGCTCAGTTTATTCCGGCTCACAGTTTCAGTCCATGGTCAGCTGGCTCCAGGACAGAAGCATCATAGCAGAATGGCTTGGTGGAGCAAAGTTGCTTTAGTTCATGTTGGCCAAGAAGCAGCAGCAAAGAGAAACTGCCAGGGAGGAAGGGGACAAGGACTAGGCATAGTTCCCAAGTGTCTTAGTCACTGTTCTCACTGCTGAGACAAAATACCCAACATCACAGCTTAAAGGAGGAAAGTCTTATTTCAGTTCACAGTTTGTAGAGCTTTCAGTCTATAGTTGGCTTGCTCCAAGTCAGGATGGCATGGCAGAGGGGCATCATGGAGGAGAAATAGTTCACGGTGAATCAGGGCAGGCAGAAGGCAGTGAGTCGCAAACAGTAGCTTGCCTCTTCCTTTTGTCTCTTCTAGGCTCCCTGCCTTTTGGGTGGTGCCACCCACAATCAGCATGGGCCTTTCCATTATCAACACTCAGAACCACACTAAACTAATCACTGGTCTAATTTAGTAGTCACACACCCTCAATCCCAGCATCATGCCCTTAATTTCAGCATCACTCTAGATCCAGCCACTTCCAAAAAGCCCCACCTGTGACCACATGAGGCTTTGCGGAGATGTCTAGATACAAGCCCTAGCCCAAGGTTCCACCTCCATGAGCCATACAAACATACCTAGAAGCGAATCATTGCTCTCCTGAGCAGCTCCCAGGCCAATCCACCTCAACTGTCATGACATGCCACACTGTCTTGTTCTTCATCTGTTCAGACCTCCTGTACTCTGCCTTACTCAGCCGTCATCTGTCACATGAAGCTTTCTCACCTTCTCTCTGGCGTCTCTCCTCTCACAAAACTGTCCTCTCCCCACTTTCAGCCTCAGACCACGCACATCATCACAGACTGTGCAGTCTGCCTAACCTAGAGCATGAGCTCCAAGATAGCAAGTCCTCAGCAGCCTCTTTTTCTTCTTCCCTGATACCTAGCACAATGTCAGGGCTCAGCAGAGATGTACTCCATGGAGTCTGTCCCATTAAACCCGCCTGTAAATTGAAAATATCGTGTACTGAAAATGCCCTGGATACACCTCCCAAATGCCACAGCTAGCTCAGTCTTGCCTAGGGTTAGGCTTTGGATCTAGATTTCCCTCTCAAGGGATCATAGATGGCTTTTGCAGAGGTGGCTGAATCTAGAGTGTGTGATACCGGGATTGGGGGTGTGTGGTGATTAAACTTGTACACTGATTGGTTTGGCACTGCCCTAATCCCAGTGATCTGGATCAGAAAGAAGGGGCAGAAAGACACCATGAAGGGTCCCTTGTGGCTTTTGCTATGGTGTGGGTGCCATGAACTGTTTCTTCTCTGCGATGCCCCTCTGCCATGAGCCACTCTGCCTTGGAGCCAGCACATTAGGGGCTGAAACCTCTACAAACTATGGGTTAAATAAACCCTTTCCCCTTTAACTGTGAGTGTTGGGTAGTTCATCTCAGAAATGAGAAAAAAGTAACTAATACACCTACTTTAACTCCTTAACAGTTCACCCTGAGCATCACGAGGGAGGCACGCTTGTTTATGTACTGACCATCCCCAGCCTCGCTTGGGCAGGTGTCACTTCCATCAGTCTTTTCTTGCACTGAATAAATTAGATCAAATTGTCATTTTTATATCTCCTATTATACAAATTAGTGAATGTGCAATTTTGGGTCATCCCGTATTTAATAATTGGCCTGATAAGTGCTTGTCTTAGAACACTTACATTAGCTCAAAAGTGGACAAAATCACCTAATACAAAGCCTATTTTATACTAAAGCACTGAGTACTGCACAGAATGTAGTAAATATAGTACACTGTTCATGTCGGTCCTGTCCCCTGTGGTTACAAGGCTGTGGCTCCCTGCCCTTGCCAGCTCAGGGAAGGAGTATCCTACTGTATACTCAGGAAAAGATCATAGTTCAAAATTCACAGTACTGTTTCTGCTGGATTCCTATCACTTGCACACCACAGTAACTGAAGAATCTTAAGCGAACCACTGTAAATCAGAAAGCATCTGTGCCGATTTTCTCCCTTCTTTCCTTTCCTTTTTCCTGGCTCTATGTAGGTAATTTGGAGTCAGGTGAGTAATCTAGAAGCACATTCGAAATAGGGATCTAGGCCAGGACCAAGCAGGCAGTCAAAAAGCAGAGGAAAGTAAAGTGGTAGATCAAAGTCCTCAAGTTTAGGGCCAGGGCACAGAAAGCAAAGGCAGGCAGCTGTGGAGGCAGGAAACATCGTTTCTGTGGTAAAAGCCTCCCTAGGAACTATTCTGTCTGCTTGTGATTAGGACAGAAACCAACCTCATGTGTACTTGGCCACAGGCCTGCACACCTGTCCTCAGCCAGAGGGTGTGCAGAGGTAGAATATGACAGCAGCTTAATATCATCTGCCCCATGGGGTGTGGGGCTGCTGGGGGCTCCTGAGTGGAAGACAGGCCAAAGATACCTATGCTAGCAGCATCACAAGACTTTGTAAAGGTTACATCCCAGATCAGCTGAGCAGCATGGGTTTCATATCATTATTGTGGTGAAGAGCAGAGGTCAAGAACACTGGCATGGGAGGAGGCTTTCCTGAACTCCACTCACTGCCCCTGGACTCAAGTGCCCAGTTCTAACTGACCAACCCATGTGGGCTGCACATGGCACAGCCAAGGCCAGGGAGGTCTGCGTTCCGTGACCCCACCCACTAACATGGCAGGAGCGTGCACTTCCAGGATCCTCAACTCTCACAACTTCTCCCTTTGTGCAAAGAAAAAAAAAACACACACACAGTGTTCTAGACCAGAGGTTGCCACAGACGCGGGTCACACTCACACCTAAGAGAATGGATGCCTGGGAACTTTCGTATCTGTGCGTGACATTGTTCACGAACAGAGAAGTCAGAGTTATCCATTGTTATCGATGGCTCCACTCCTCTATGAAATGACTCCTTGACGTTCCCGGGGTCTCTGAGAAGTAGGGCTTTTGTTGAAGTCTAAAGGTTTGGCGTGGTCTTCTTATGGGCCTTCCTGCCAGGCAGTTTGAACACAACGCGGCCCTGACAGACCTCCAGCTATTCCTGCAGAAACAGTCACACAGTTTCCTACTCACCGCTCGCCTATTGAACTGGCCCACATAGGCCGATTCCCCAGAGCTATTCACAGCCCCGAGAGCTTCGCGGATTTCTCCACAATAACGCACTTTGGGGTCCCCAGCCTCTCCACAATAACACACTTCGGGGTCCCCAGCCTTTCTTCTGTTCAGCAGCCCACTGCTGCGCCAAAGGCATCAGCAGGTAATTTCACACCCTGTGGCGAAGAGAAGAAAAGTGCCAAGTTCAAGTGAGCATTGTGATTATGATTATTGCTGCTTCTGCAGGAAAATAGACCCCACACAAGGGTCAGTTCGTATTCAGCCTCTCGGTGGTGCGCCTTTCTCCTACCCAAAGCCTGCCTCTCTGATCTCATGAAGAAAAGAACCGGAGAAGGCGGGGCTGGATTTAAATGGAGAGGAAATCAATGCAGTCATTTCTCCAAGGAGTGGAAGGAAGCCTTACTCCTGATGATTTCCCATATGCCACTCCGCCTTCTGGCGTCCCCCCTGCACGTTCAGCAGAGCTCTGCCTGGACTTGAGCACTGTCCCCCTGGGCTTCTTATCTCTCCAGTGAGCATCTGAGGAGTAGCCCTCATAGGGGCAGATGTAACAAGACAATGACATTGGAACCCGTCTTGGAGGCGTACATAAAAGCACCCCAAATCATAATGCTGCACCGTCGTTATCTTCAGCAGATGCCTTAAAGATGCAGTCCA
This sequence comes from Fukomys damarensis, assembly GCF_012274545.1. Taxonomy (NCBI): domain Eukaryota; kingdom Metazoa; phylum Chordata; class Mammalia; order Rodentia; family Bathyergidae; genus Fukomys; species Fukomys damarensis. Next base: position 14,018,755 of record NW_022900937.1, read on the forward strand.
CATAAAGCAAAAGGAAATAACCACATTTCTATATAACAAGCATTTATTGGACTGATCACGAGGGATGGAGACACAGGAAGTTCAGCAAGTCTCTGGCTTCCTGGAGTTCTCTGTCTACTTACAAATAATCGCCAGGGACAGGAAGGAGCGGCAGGGGAGTACGGACGTGAGTGTGGTTAATCCTGCCACGGGATTCAAGGCAGAATTTACCGAGAAGGTGAGATCTGAGCTGTCTCTTCAAAGCGAAACTCATGAAATTTTTATTTTGGTTAAAATATTCACTAAGGAATTAAAGGCCACTAAAGGAATATTTAAGATGGAAGGAATCTGTGGGGTCGCAGAGGAGGTAGAAAATTGAGGTCGAGCTTTAAAACCACCAGTCTCTCCGTACAGCAAAGCCAGGAAAATGGACCCTGGAATTCTCAGCTGAGGCTATGGGCAGCCACCTCTCCTCTGTGCAGTGCTGAGCTCATTGGCCAGGGCCTGCATGCAGTTCTGATGGCGCCACCACCTTCCAGAGGTTGGCGTTTCTACGGCTCCATCAGTATAAGAAGTATCTACAAGGGACACAAACCTATCCCAGAACAAATCATCACATTTGTCAAAGAAATCCAAGTTTATTAGGACTGAGGTTGGAAGTAATTTCCTAATTATGTAAATGAATAAAATCTGTTTTTAATTAATCTCTAGGCTTTACTTGCATTATAAGAATAAATTCTGTTTTTCTCTTGTTAAGGGGTCGCTCTTTGCCACAATGGCTATGAAGGGGGACACCAGAAATTGTCAGAAATGGTGAAACCGATGCATCCAACGAGGCCAATGCCTTTAGGGGCAATTCTAGGAATTCCATGAAATGTAACACAACTCTCAATTCATCAGGAAAACCTGACAAAATTAGTGCGACGACAATCATTCAGTTTTAACTCAACTACCTGTAGTCAGTGTTCTGCTTTAGGATGTCCCCTGCCCTGCACAAAGCTCTACTTCTCTAATTCCCTCTCTCTCTCTCTCTCTCTCTCTCTCTCTCTCTCTCTCTC
>NW_022900937.1:14019880-14057032 GCF_012274545.1 Fukomys damarensis
TCTCTCTCTCTCTCTCTCTCTCTCTCTCTCTCTCTCTCTCTCTCTCTCTCTCTCTCCCTCTCAAATAGCATAAAATGGTTTCTGTATACCTTGAGATTTCATATTTTCTTTGCTCCTTACTCCTTCTCACGTCAGTCCATCTGTAATCATTTTTCTTCTTTCAAGAGTATATCTTTTAGAAATTCCCTAAGTAAGGGTCTGTTGCAGTGCAATTTGCCTTTCATTTTGTTCTACTCAGCTGAATTTTTTATTATTGTTTTGCTCCCACTCCCTGCATTTATAATTCTAGGTTCTTTTTCGAGGCATGGACAATATTATCCCTTCATCTGCAGGCTTGCAGCATCACTGTGGGAAGCCATCCTCACTCTGACTGCAGCCCCGTGCAGGTCGTCTGCTCTCTCACCCTGCCTGTTTTGAAGATATTCTCCTTGTCTCCGGGCTGTAATTTTAGTATGGTGTGTTTCTTCTTTTCCTGGACGGACTCCCTAAGATACCTTGAAGCAAGGGATTTGTGTCTGCCTCTTCCTTTCCCTCTGGAGCTCTACCTCATTCTGGTTGCCTTCATTCCTTGCATCCTTATTCTCTCTTCTGTTTTTCTCTCACTCTCCCTGCTGAGGTTGGAACCTAGGGCCTCGTACATACTTGCCACGCATCCTGCCACTGAGCTACACCCCCAGCCCCAGCCTCATAATCTTTTAATGACTGCCATTTTCATGTCTTTTCCTCTCTTGGCTGGATTTTTGTACATCTCTTTCAGTTCTAGTTCACTGATTTTCTCTTTGTCTATATCGAACTCAGTCTCAAGGTCATGGAAACTGGAAGATGGGGCCACTGAAGTTTTCATTCTTTTGTGAATGGTAATTCACATATTGTACAAGCACAAATTATAAGAGCATGGCATGATGACAGGACACATTTGCACACCCAGGTAGCCAGAGGCAGATACAGAACATTTCCAGCACCCCAGAAGTGAGGCCTTCCTCTTGACCCTTCTTAATCAGCATCCTGACCCATGACTTCACCACCATCCTGTCCACTAACTGCGCAGGTGACCTCTGTTGTTTTGAGGCTTCCTATGCACAGAATCTCACAGCATGCGCACTCCACATCTGGCTTCTTTTGCTTCTTTTCTATCATGACTGTGAGGTGTATCCACTGTGTGACACTAGCAATGATTTGGTTCTTTTCATTACACTATAGCACTCCATTTAGGGACACACCACAATTTATTTATCTGTTTTGTTATTGATAGATACAGTGTCTACATTTAGTTTAGGGCTGTTATCTCAGTTTTTCATTTCAATTATGTCATTTCCCGATAACTCATTTAGTATTTCTGGGGGCATTTCAGGTCATTTTTTAATATGCTCTTGCTCCTACTCACATTTTCATCTTCCTGGTTTCTTTCTTTAAATTCATTAACCATGTCAAATGCTTGACGTCATGGTATGCTGTGACTCCTGACATCTTTTACCCTCGTATCCTCTGTGATTTCCATCTATGAATTCATGTCCACTGGGACGAAGCCTATGGGAATTCTGTGTGGTACGGATTGAATGCGGACTTCTCTAGAGACGTGTGGTCATTCATGCTTGGTCTTCATTACATCAAAGTTCTTAGCATGTGGTTATTTAGACTCTGTTAGTACTGTGAAGTCAGGCCCACAAACCACGTAAAAGCTGGTACAGTGCACTGTGCCCCACGCATCCATAGCAAGTTGAACTACTCTCTGCACCCACGATTGGACATGTTTTCTGTCTCACCTCTTCTCTGAGGGTGTGACCCTCAAGCGTTCCACAGCTGGCCTCTCTCCTCACACAGACCTTTTGATCTGCCTCATTACATGTAGGGGCAGCTACTAGGGCCAGAGCTCCTGGCCACCTGGAAATGCCTGGTAGCTAGAAATAAAGGAGCCAGAAAGCTTTGTTCTCACCTCTGTGAGTTCTTGTTCCTTTCCTCTTCTTTCTTCCTTACTTTCTTTCTTACTTCCTTCCTTCCTCCCTCTTTCCCTTTCTTCCTCTTCCCTTCCCCTTCCTTCCTTCTTGCTTTTTTTCCCCTTCCCTTCCTTCCTAAACATTTTGTCAAACCTATTTAGATAGTGTGGACACTTTGTCAAGAGTTAAAAAACTAATGCACCTGACAAAGTAGTCTATCGAAGCTTTTTAATCTTTAGCTTTCAACAAATCAAATGGAATGTCTTTCAATCTTCTTTCAAAATTCCTCTTAAACATCATCTATCTCATCTCAACTCCTGCCCCTCCCCTTCTAGGCACCGCTCCTTGATGCCTTTGTCTTGCCATGTTGTTTTAGCCCACACATTTAGAGCCTTTCTCACTGAATTCCATCAGATTCTACGCTCTCAGAGGCCAGGACTGCTTTTGCCGGGCACAGAACTGGGCAAAGAAGGAGTTACACAAATGCTTATTGCAATGAACTGAGCTGACAGTCAAAGGTCAGTGATATGTCCCTAGGCACTGAGTCCTGTAATCCTGAAACCCTCAATTACAACTAGCTGTGGAAAGTGTAAGAAAACCACACACATAAGAGGCCTCTATACATAAGGTCTGTGGAATCAAAACCAAAGTCACAGAAGGTCAAAATCCCAAACTTGATGACACACAGCAGCAGCAATGGATAGGAATGGTGTAGCCAACAGTTGCCCAAGCCCCAGACTCTGGGGTATGAATTATTACCATGCTATTTCCTAAGACATCTACAAAGAGGTAAGGAATTTCCCCTGTTTGGGTAGATTTTATTATAATACTGACATTTATACTGAAATTGAAGGAAGGAAAGAAGTGCTTTAAAAAAACAACAGTTCTCATCAGACTGTTGTATTTTCCCAGGACAGCCAGTGATGAGTAATAGGTTGTAATTTTATGTGCTGCAACTTGATACCTATACCATGGTCCTCAGATACCCTACAGAACAACTTTCTTCGAGAAATAAAATGGAATAGAACATACAGTTGAGCGAAAATTAAACTACAGAACCCACTGATGTAGTACCTGAGACCTGATTTCGAGGATAAGCAAGATCAGCTGAGTGGCCCTTTGAAAAGTGCATGATTAGAAGACACTGGATCCCTCAGCTCTAGCAATTCTAGCGATGTACAAATCCTAATGGCTGCAACAGCTGGTGCTCCAGGTCACACAAGCCTGGGGGTACGGTAAAGGTGGAAGATAAAAATAAACCAGTCACCCCACAGCCCAGCCCTCACAGGCACCAGAAAGTTGTCTCTAGCAAGTCTCTCCTTCAGATTCAAGGGCTGGCTGTAGAAAGTGGGAAAGGGACATCTTTGGAGGGTGTGGTCCTGGTGCACTGTATCACCTTGTGATACCATTTGGTACCATGGTCATACCCCAAGGACGTCTAACAGCTCCCAAGTCCTCTGACAACCCAGCGCCACGCCACAGAAGATGCCTTCCCTTACCATCTTTCCAAGCCTCTGCAATGCAGGTGCTCTGTAAAGCCAGTGTGCCTGACTTCCCAAAGTCTATGTGGGAGGTTGTCAGGCAGCACACCTGAGTTGTTCATGCATCCATCCTATCTCCATTTCCTTCGGTAGTTTCCTCCCATGAGGGTTTCACCCCGATCTGCTTCATCCATTGAGACAACAGCAAACATAAAACACATGGAGATTTTTTAAGTGCTTACGCATTGTGTCTTCTTTCTTGTAGTTCTTGGGACTCTTCTGATACCATAAGAACAGGTCAGGTCAGGAGTCTAGAAAATGAGAGACCAAAGGAACAGAAATGAGCTTTCAGCTGAATACCCCACCAGATGAACTAGCCCCAGCAGATCTGGCATCTGACTTAACACGCAAGAGTTAACCCAGCCAAGATGGAATGAATTGAAGAGTGGGCTCCAGCCCGATTTGCCAACCCACAAAATCATGGGCTAAATATACAGTTGTGGTTTTAACCCACTAAGTACTGGCATGATTTCTTAAAGCTAACTTATACAGTGTTTCAAAAAGATCTGAAAACGGTATAAGTTTCTCACAGAATGGACAGTAAAAGAGCTAAGAGTCCGTATAAAGTAGAGCCATAGACCTTAGGCAAAAGTTTATAGACCCTATAAGAGACATAAACCTAAGAGTTTGGTTATCATTTCCTTGCTATACTTTGAAGAGGTTGTTACAAAGTTCATTTGTTCCAAATATCTCTCTCACCAGTGAACTGTGGTATCAGCCTCCTACCCACATCAAAGCATGCTGAAATTTTCAAGTAGCATCATGTAAAGAGAGCCGGTTCTGATTTTGAAGAACCCTGGAATCAGATTTCTTGGTTTCATGTTTTACAAGTCAAGGAGATAATAGTATATACTTTATAGAGTAGTTCTTGTAAAGAATAATGTATAAGCAGCATACAGTGCAAGGTGCATAGTAAATGGGACACTTAATACACATAAGTGCTCAAAACCATTAACTTGTCTTATTGGGTAGAGAGTTAATAAAATGATGAACTACCGTGAATTGAGCGCTTATCCCTTGAAAAGCACTGTGATAAAAGCCACTGTGTACATTGCTCCATTTAATCCTCTTAATATCATTGTGAAGTTATATGCCCATCTTAGAAATAAGGAAACCGAGGCACAGAGCAATTAAGTAACTTTTCTGGCACACATAGCTGAGCAATACAGTGACCAACTCCAATGCTCATGCTACTTCCCATCGTTTGTTTTTGGTTTTTGTTTTTGTTTTGTTTTGTTTTCCAGTACTGGGGATTGAACCCAGGACCTTTGCAAAAAGCTACATCCCCAGGCCTTTTATTTCTTCACTATTTCACTCCGAGAGAGAGTATCACTAAGACATTAAGTTGCCCAGGCTGGGCTCAAACTTCTGATCCTTTGCCTCAACTTCCCAGAGTGCTGGTATTACCGGTGGGCACCACCATGCCTGGCTCTCCTATTCCATCTTTGTGTGGCAGTTAAGAGGTAAATTCTAGGCTGTGAGTTGGGAATCAAAGCCTCGCCCTTTTGAATGGCAATTCCAGAGGCGTTTTAAAATGTGTCCCCACACCACATTCCCATCGTTTTAATAGATTTGCAGGACTGCATCCATATGGGGTACTCTGCCCCAATCGTTTCCCCGACAATCCTCCAACTCCCACTTACCATTCTAATTATTTCAGTTCCAGTTCAGAAACTACCTCCTGTTGAAATACTCTTGGGTTTTTCCTGGTGGATTCAGGTGGAGTCAGACTATCTCTACTGAAATCCTGACGTCTGCCTGCTACTGACTGTGTGAACTCGGGCAAGAGTACCTCTAAAAACCTTGGTTTCCTCATGTGTGAATGTGGAGAAGGCTGCCATTGCATAGGGTTGGATACATACACTGAGAGACAGAAACCGTAACACAATGCCTTCACAACAGATGCCACATCTGCTGGGGCTAGTTCATCTGGTGGGGTATTGTCTGTTCCTTTGGTCTCTCGTTTTCTAGACTCCTGACCTGGACTTGTTCTTATGGTATCAGAAGAGTCTCATGAGCTACAAGACAAACTTGGAGTTTCTATTTTTTTCTCCATAACTGGGTTCCCATAGTGTTTTTATTTTGCATATTACATGCGTCATACTTACTTCTATATTTCTCTTGTGCTCCCTTGCTAGGCTCTGCAGTCTGTGGGGGCAGAGTTCATATTTACTGATGTCTCTCAACTCTTTGCCTAGCCCCACAGTAAGCACTACTCATGTGTCTGCTAAAATGGATTTAATACAACCACCTGTGAGTCCTTAACTTAGGCATGCAACTTCTCTGATGGAATTCCACTTTGCTCAGCTACAGTTCCAACTTCATTGTGTCAGACTACATCTGTAACTTCTTCTTCAGTGTTTTACCATGAGACTTTTCCTCAAATAAATTTATACTCCAATGCTAAAACATAAAGTGGACGACCTGGATTACCCATAGAGCTGCCACAGTAAAAGAAGGCTGTGAAATACAGATCTTCATCCCCCTTCAACCCCCACAGAACTTCTTGTATCTCCTATAGGCCTCTTGTCTTTTAGATATCTCCTCACAACAGGGGCAGATTCCCAACTCTCCACCTTACCCTCTAGGTGAAACCAATTCTAAGAACTGATACGTAAGCGACAAACAGAGACATTTCCAAAAGGAAAAATAAGCTCCAAAACCGCAGAAAATTCTGCAAGGAAGAAAGATGAGGGACATCGTTGAACATCCCCAGCAGAGAATAATGATGGAACTGGGACTACACCTTCTTGAACACAACCCTCTTGAGCTGTCCTCTGGATTAGGGGACTTGGGAGGCCACTGGCACTATGTTGTGTGAGACAGAGCTTTGCGTGGGCCAAATGGAGTTCTAGGCACCAGGAGGGATTCACAGTAGTAGCTTGTAGTAAAGAGGGGACTGAGAGCTACTAGAAATTTTCAGAACACCAAATGCTAATATTTCAGATTGAGACACCAAGCTCACCCACAGCTGCCAGGAAGGCTATCAGTGAGAGAATTCCAGTGCACCAGAACTCAGGTTAGCTGCCATGTATGTCTGTGTTGAATAAACAAATTGTTGCTTCATAAAAGGGAGTTGGCATCGCTTCTCGGCCTTTTGGCTAAGATCAAGTGTAAAAGGGAGTTGGTTTTGATTCATACCTGAAAGCTTTCTTAAACACAGCATCTGTTAAGAAATCGTAATAGAAATGTTCATCAGCTGTTCACTAGATGTTGGATGATTTGCATGCAGGGCCCATTGTGCCTGTGAAGCCAGCTTCACTATCTTGCCAAACACAGAACCAAAGCAGGAAGGCTAAATTGAATCCTCATTGTTCCACAGAGAGCACAGAACATTCCAGCATTTAAACTGCAGCTTGCTTGTATTCCTGGCAACCTGAGGGGCTGAGGCAGGAGGATCACAGTTTCAAGCCCAGCCTGGGCAACTCAGTAACTTAGTGAGACCCTGCCAGGTACCAAATAAACAAAACCCTTATGTCTCCTTTACCCTTGAGCTTCATACCTCATTCCACAGGACCACATCTCTGGAAGGAAAAGGTTGCTGTCTGACACCCCAGTCTCTAAGAGAGGCCATAAAAAGAGTGCTTTCATTGCAAAAATGTAGAATGGGCTTGGTCCTAGACATTCTGATGCACAGGGGTCTCGAGCAAAGCCTGGGAATATCCATTTTAACCGGTACAAAAAAGAAGGTATTCAGAGAGCTTTAGGCCTGACTTGTATTTGCTGTCTGTAAAGTTTCCAAGCAAGAGCTGCTCTTTAGAATTCATAAGGGTGCAATGTGGCTGGTATACAGGGCAATCCTAAATTTGTTCCAGTCCTCTATCACCTCAGCCAGGAAGATGTCACTAATCCCCAGGGTTTGCTATCCCAAGACACTGCTTGAATAGGAAAAGAAAGAAAGGGCACTGCTGCCTTCCCCTCTTTGAAACATAAAAGGTAAAGACTGCAAGGGAAAGGCTGATGGTGACAGATGTAAGACATTTACTATATATTGCAGAGATCCAGATTAGGAAAAGCTTTCTAAATCCAATTTTTCTGCTTAAAGCAGAAAGCAAATAAGGGCATCCTGGTGCACCACTGGTTTCAGAGAACTCATTGACAGGACATCTGTAGGCTGTTTGAAAACTTGGCTGCTGAGCCAAGTGGACAGAGGCTTCAGGATATAATCATGGACCTCATCTTTCACACTTTAAAGGAATCTGATTAGGACGAAGCAGGGTAGAGAGTTGTGTTGCTGAGGAAAGCCTCAGGACAGGGTGGGGAGAGTCCCACTGCACAGAAGCGACCCTGTCTCCAAGTGCTAACAAATGACACTAGCACCCTTCTCTCTCTACTTTCTCCCCAAATCCACATTGAGTCGAGGGTAGATGTCAAAGCAGTGTCGTGATTACCTGGCAAGCCCAAACCCACGCTGTTAAGTTCCTGTTTCCCAAATGATCGAATTAATCATTTTCTCTAGCTGAGCTCTTTTTCCAGATTTGAAAATGAAGTCAGGAGGCTTCTGGAAGGATGGCTAAGCAATCACAGTATAAGGAAATTCTCCCTGCAGACACTCCATAAAGTGTCTGTTAAACCACATGACGATAGACAGCCACAGTGAGAAGCAAGACACAGCAGTATGAGAGTGTGGGGGACTTAAGAGGTGATACCGTATTTCCCTGAAAATAAGACCAGGTCTTACATTAATTTTTGCTCCAAAGGACACATCAGGGTTTATTTTCAGAGGATGTCTTACTTTTTTCATGTGCAACAATCTACTTTATTCATGTATAGCACTCTGCACTTATTCAAATACAGTCCAGTCATCTTCTTCTGAAACATCATCACAATTCTCCAAACCCAAATTCCAGTCAGAATTTCTTGCCATTCTGATTGCTATGGAACCACTGGCCCCAGTCTCTCTTGCCTCACAATAGAGCTCCCCTTAAACAAGCACTTCTTGCCCACATCGCCTGCTCGTGGTGCACTGGCAACACAGCTATCCATGATTTTATCCCATGAATTCTTCACCAAAGTCATGGCCTCTTGTAAACTGGGCTTCACAAAGTTTCCAGGGAATCAAGTGTTAATTGAAGGCTTAGGAGACAGGAGTGGCAGCAAAAATGAGGGCAGTTAGGAACGATGGTCCACACAAAGTGATGAGAAACTGCAGGCACCAAAATTCAGAAAATGTTTATTTCACAGAAGCTCGTTAAGTACTCTCATTATAACACACAATGTTTTCAATTATGAAGATTCACATTAGACAAACCTTGTTCATTTTGTTATCAGGTGCATATGTCATTCATGTGTTGTGTCTGCACTCTGGTCATTTGGCAATAAATCTCTAGCTCAACTGTTTACATAGGCAAATAATATTATTACTTTATAATTTATTACACCCATTGTGCATTGAAAGGGATGATAGATGTTTCCCTCTGGCTGATGATCTTAACTGGGGCTTATTTTGGGGGTAGGGCTTATATTATGAACACCCCCCAAAAAAATCATAGTAGGACTTATTTTCTAGTTAGATTTTTTTTGGGGGGGTGAAATATGGTGAGTCAAGGATTAAGAATGAGCCCTGTTCTCAAACTCAGATAAGCAACTGGATTACTATCTCCAAAGCACCTATAATTTCTAGGCTAGAAGCCCAAATAGTCTCCCTATCTGTGTTTTCTGAAACCAAAAGACTTCAGTCTCTTCCCTCTGCTTCTGTGTATCAAATGTGTGAGACAGCCATCAGCTTCCAGCAGACATCTTTTCCCTCATCGAGGTTTAGAATTACTCTTTCAAGGGGAATTTCCTCCTTAGTCTGAATACTTAGAGCTACTTAGAGCTTGGCTGTCCAATATGACTGCCACTGGCTAGCTGCATCTGGCTGTTCCAATTCAAATGTAAATTAATTAAATTTAATTTATGTCCTCAGTCACACTAACCACATTGGACGTGTATAATAGCATGTAGTTAGAGTTCCATTCTAGTACTGTCGTGAACTAGTGTTACCTTAGAGGTGTTTGTCCCACAGTGCTGCACAGGAGAACTTCAAGGTGGGCACCCAATTCTCTCTCCAAGACAGGAATTGCATCAAACGAAGTTTAGAAAACAATCCATCAGAAAGTAATACAAACTAATTCCTACAGCATCGGGGCACAATTTTGTCTCTAAAATGGATTTTATCCAAAAACCATACCAATATTAAAATAAACAACAGTTTCATGTTCTCAGTAGGATACATTTGAACCTGACTTTTCCTGAAGGAGAAAAGACTACACCAAAAGAAAACTGCAGAAGCCAAATAAAAACTGGCTTTTGATTAATGAAGCAGAGAACAAACCAGAGAACCCCTCCTAAAGTGTGGAGGAAATCAATGAAGAAATGAAATAGAATGTTCTATAGAATTCCATGAGGAAGAGCAGAATTAACTTCATCTCACACAGACACACACACAGACCTGAAGGAGAAAAGACTACACCAAAAGAAAACTGCAGAAGCCAAATAAAAACTGGCTTTTGATTAATGAAGCAGAGAACAAACCAGAGAACCCCTCCTAAAGTGTGGAGGAAATCAATGAAGAAATGAAATAGAATGTTCTATAGAATTCCATGAGGAAGAGCAGAATTAACTTCATCTCACACAGACACACACACAGACACACACACACACACACACAGCTTATGCACCATATTCTTTTTTTTTTTTTATTTTTTTTTTTTTTTTTTTTTTTTTGGTACCTGGGATCGAACTTAGGAGCTTGGGCTTGTGAGGCAGGTGGTGGAAGCACTGAGCTAAATCCCTGGCCCCATAATTCTTGATAAAATCTGCACCAGCTGTCAATCCTGATAGATCTATAAAAATGAGACTTCCGATTCTAAACACTTGCACTCATAAAGTGAGTTAAGAATTAACATTGAAGAAATCAACAATTTGAAAAAGGTGAACCAAGCTGAAAAATTTGAGACAAATAGTTCAATTCAGGAAATAATACAACTTCATGTTTCTTGAATATACATATTTATGCATTCAATAAAACAAGAGCAAATGGGACAACTGGAAATACATAAAAGTTGCTGAATGACACAAAGAGTTTTTGAAATGTTTTAAATTTCCTTATTTTTAAAGAAATTGAATAAAGGCAGTGAATAGCAAAAATACACTAAAAAGAAGCATGATATAAAAGATTGTCTCATGAAATTCATTTACAACTTCAAGCAAAAATGAAAATTTCAAGATAAATTTGATAGATCTAATTTTTCAACCAGAAATGAACAAAATACCCCAGAAAACTATTAATAATCAGATTTTTTTTTTTTGCAGAAGAAAATTTGAGCATGTGTATTTAGCAACCCTTGATTCTCACTGAAAGGACAATAAAGAAAAGGGTAGAATACAAAGTTGAAGAAATCTGACAAAAAGGAAAACCAAAATGTCAAAAGATGGAAAGTATTTGAAAATCAAAATAATGATCCAGGAGTCTTCAAATTTGAATAAAGGGGGTTTCATGAAAAGAACATTGAGAAAACATATAAAGTAAGTGAACAAATACATGTCCAACATTTTCTACTATCATTATTATTATTATTATTTACTGGAGACTGAACTCAGAATCTCTGCTCTAAGATCCAAGTAGTAATAAAATAAGCATATCAGTGAGAAAAGTGGAGATGAAAGCACTAAATGGTATAAAAATAAATATCTCTGAGAAATAGAAATTTCAGGGAGGGGTGTTAGTCAGTAGAAAGAAGAAAGTTCTTAATAAGCCTCGTAAAATCACAAGACTTTAACGGTACATACAGCTTTAGGGAAAAATGAAAACCAAATTTTAAGGAGAAGCCACAAGGTTTGAAAAGAATAGAAGGCAAATTTTTCTGACTCTACTTTTGAAAAAATTCATGGAGGCAGAACAGTTTTGCTGTTGAGTTGTTGAAGAACCTAATCCTCACATAACCACAGGAAATATAAACTCCAAGGATAAAGAGGAAATCTTTACTTTTTTCCAGAAAGAAAAAGAAAAGACAAGACTGGTGTCAAATTATTAATTTATTCAATGATTCTACTGTGCACATCTGAATCATTTCTATGCACAGCTTTCATGTCTGGATAGTACAACAGTTACACAAAACCAGTAGCTGGTTTTAGCATATTATAAATATATGACATTATATACAAAGTACTTTAAAAATTATAAAGAAAATCAATGGTATAGGGAATCAAGGAGATGCACCACTGAACTTCAATGGAAAAAAAGCAAAGACTGTAAGAATAAAAGCATACTGCTAAATTCAAAAACACTGGTAATGTTGTTAAAGGTTATTCTGAAAAATATTTACCAAAATGATGCAAGATAGAATATGAATAATAAAGATATTCATTTTTAAATAGCTCTAACTCCAAAAATCCCTAGCATAAATCTCTCTTAAATGTGTAAGAACAGGAAAAAGACCATTATAAATGTATATATATATACTTTATACACACAAATATGAAACAGCTACACAATTCCAAGTGAATATAAAAGGAACAAAGAAGCCCTGCAGTATTTAAGATAAAAACATATAAACCAATATTATTTATAGATATAAAATCTCAATTATAATTCATCAGTTAAAGAACTATCATAATTAAATAGGAATTATTGTTGGAAAGCAAGGACTGATCAGTACTAGAATTACAATAATTTTAGCAATATACTAAATTTAAAAATCATATGATTTCATCATGGAAATATAGAAAGGTAGTAGATAGAATTTGGTATCCACTATTTATAAAACATCTTCAAGTAGTGGAAATAGAATTGTATCTCTCTCAGGCCAAGGATTTAGCCCAGTGATTCCACCACCTGCCTTGCAAACACAAGGTCCCAAGTTTGATACCTGGTACAAAAAAAAAATTGTATCTCTCTCAAAATAGGAAAATTTGTTACAAACTAATAAATGACATCATTCACATTTAATATTGATTCTACCTGTAATCCCAGCAGTTTGGAAGACTGAAGCAAAAGAATTAAAAGTTTAAAGCCACACTGGGTAATTTAGTAACTTAGCAAGACTCTATCTCAAAAAATTTTTTAAAAAATGACATAAATTTAAAAGATTGGGAATGTAACTCAGTGAAAATGCCCTGGGTTCAATTTCTAGTACTGGAAAAAAATATTCTATAACAGACAGTAATATTACAAGTAGTCACAAAACCAATATATTAACAGCTGGGGACTGATCAGTAACACAAGGGAGATTAAAATATTAGAAAAAATATTACTACTTTCAGAAATTCATTGAAAAATATTTGAATTAATTTCTAAAAACCAATAAAACCACAAGATAAAGATTTAGAACATCCACTGAGGGCAGAGAAAAGCCATGCCCACTAGAATAAAAAATACAAACTACTAAGATAGAATCTTAATGAGAAATGTATGACCTAGATTGGAGTTGGGGATAGAGGATCCTCAAGTATTTTATTTTGAGATATAAAATTACACTGATTAATGGAAACAGTTTGTTCTTCTATGAAAAGTCTACATAATTTAAGAATGTCAATTCTTTCCATCTACTGTACAGTTTTAAAGCAACTTAGATGAAAATCTCAATAGGAATTTTGTTTGAATTGAATAAAATTATTGTAAAGTTAATTTGAAAAAAAACAAGTAAAACTTCCTGAAGTACGTTTAAAAAGTAACGTAGATGTAAAAGAAATGAGCCAGTCAAAAAACCAGAACACATAGTAAACTGTCAACAATTAACACAGTGTGAGCCTGTGATTCCAGCACTCTGGAAGGCTGAGGCAGGAGGATGCCATGTTCAAACCCAGCCCAGGCAACTTAGTGAATTAGAGACTCTGTCTCAAAATGTAAAAGTAGGGGAGGCAGGGGAGGAAAGGATGTTGCTCACTGCTAAAATAGGTTCAATCCTCAGCACTACCTAAATAAATAAATGAACAGTACTGATATAAAAATGTAGGGCTCAATCAAATCATAAAGCAGACAGTAATTAGAATAAAATGCAAGATCACCAGCTGATGGAGAAAGAATGATCGTTCAACACTATCTTGGCTAATACTCTGGTTGACACAGAGAAGCAGGACACCTTGTGTCTTGGTCCACTTTTTGCAGACATAACAGAATGCCACAGAGTAGATCAGTTCTTAACTGGAAGTCACTTGGCCCATGGATCAGGAGGCTGGGAAGCCAGAGGTATGGTGCCCAAGTATGTGGGTCTCTGCACTGCTCAAGAACATGGCCCAGAGATCCCAGGTGTGTGAGATAAGTCAGCCTAAACTCACCCTTTTCATCTGGAACCTGTTCCAGCACTTATGGCACTAAATCATACCTGAGGAAGGAATCTCATGACCTAATCACCTCTGAGAAGGCCACATCTCAACACTATTCCCCCAGTAACTGGATTCCAACAGGAGTGTTGACTGCGGGCCTTCCTGGTTGGACTTAACTAAATGGGACCTTTCACACCACCCACCAAGTCTTCTCACCATCCTTCCTCAGTGTTCACTTATCCACATCAATGCCTTGAGCAGAATAACGGGATGCCACAGCAGACAGAACAGAACAGAACAGAACAGAACACTGGCCTGCCTTCCCTGACTCTGTTTTCCCCACTGTACTCCTTCCCGATGCTGGGCTTTATCTTCCTAAGTCCTTCCTGCCTTGCTGACTCCAATCGCACCCTAACCTTTCTTACTGCATACTACCAATACAGCAATAGTGTGACAACTAGCTGACTGTATACTTCCTTATCATGCCATGGGACCAGGTAAACTGGGGACACAGTACTTAACTGGAAAATTTCAGAAAATTTAAAAGAATAAATCTAAGTATTTATGAGCATCCTCAAGATGATAGAATACACTTAATTACAAAAGCTTGGATGTGAGACAATGCAAAAGATCAACACATTCAACTGTATAACTAAAACATAGTATAAAATAAAGGCAAGTGACAGGCTAACAAAATGTGGCCCAAAAAAGCACAGCATGAGCAATTTTATATTAAGAGCCTATAAAAGTGAGCATTTTAAAGGTCTAATAACATAACAAGAAATACATAAAGGACATAAACAGATAATTTATATAAAAGAGCCTATCACCAGTCAATAAAAATTTGCAAAAACATTCAACTCACTGGTAATCAAAGTAATATAAGTTAAAGTCAGTTAAAATTCGTAGCTATAAAAGTATCTTTTTTCAAAATATGGCACTACCCTTCATGGACAAATCTCTAGGAGTTTGATATTCTGTATACTGCTAGTAAACTTAAAGTTAATACAATAGATTTGTAAAGCAATTTTGCATTCTTGATCAAAGGCTCTCAAAATGCTTCTGACCCAGTCATTCTAGTTCTGGTTATCTAACCTAAGAAAATAATCTAAAGCCTAGAAAGATAGCAGTGCAAGAAGATGTCCAATCAGCACTGTAAATGCAACATGAAACTAGGTACATAGGAAATGATGTGATAAATTAGGATAATTCACTGGAATTAAATATTAAGCACCATTTAAAATTATGGCTATGAGGGATATAAAAATGCATAATTTCAACTGATCACATTATAAAAACCTTAAGCAGAGCAAAGTACTATAAGGATATAAATACTAATATTAGTACTATTACTAATAAAGATATATTGAGCACTCCAGGCCAGGAACTTCATAAATATTGTCTGCAATCCTCATACTACCTCTAGGAGACAGAGAAATAGGAAACAAGGTAAACTACCAGGAGCTGCCACTGTCTTCCCCAACATCCCCTCTACCCAGCTGCTCACGGGCTCTGCAGCAATCCGTGCTTTCTAGACATTGTTCTCAGCTACAGAACTCAAGGTCACAACCCATTCCCTCACCCCCAGCCCTCTGCCCAATATCTAGTCACTGGGGAGGTACAAGGGCCCAGAACCTTCACCCCATCCGAGGACAACGCTGGAAAGGTCCCACCAGCACTACCCAGGCTCAGGTCTTGTGTGGTCACCCGAGGCCCCAATCCTACTGCACTGAAGCTCAAATTCACACCAGATCCAATCCTGCCGGTTACCCTTCCCCATAGATTGCGATCCTCAGAATATTCTGTAGTAAAATCCCTACACGGAAATCTCTGCCTACAGCCTGCTTTCAGGGGATCTCAGCTTACAACAGGTCATGAGCAGGAATGGTCCAAGACAGCAGACACTAAAACAAGACTTGGGGGCCAGACCAAGGCACCAAGACATCCCTGATGATGCCATCAAACAAGCTCGGGGCAAGGCCATTACAACTATCACTGTCGTAAACTGGGAAGGCACACTGGTGGGAGGGGCACAGAGGTCGGATGATTAGGGAATACAAGAGACAAAGAGGTTGGATGGCTGTTGATGGGGACAATATTAAAGACAATGGAATTGATTGGCTAATGCCGAAGAAAATCAAGTTTTACAGAAAGATAACGAAATTTTGAGGATGATAAATCAGCACCTAAAAGTTAAGTGTGAACAGCGAAGACCTTCCTTGGGGGATGGAAACATAAACTAAAGATGAGGACTAAAACCAGAGCAAGAGAGCCCCAAAGAGGTTCAGCTCTCAGTGCCAGCAGGCTGATCATGCCACGGTTAGGGCCCTGGCTGGGACAGAGTGGGGTCCTAAGTGCATGAAGGAGTCTAGCATGTTGGTGCACTCATGCGCTTTGCTCCCCAACTCTCTCTGAGCCTCTAGCCTGAAGAGACACATACTCCTGTCACCAGACAGGGTCCAAGAGGTCCCACAAAGCAGAGATGGGGAACTTGACTTACACCACCCATGGGGCACTTCACAGGTACCCTGGCTTCTGTCACAAAAAAGGAATTTTCAGGATGCATCACTAAGAGCCATAAAGAAATGTACTGGGCAGAATTTTTAAAATACACATTTGAATAGATAGCCCTCCACAAAGCCAAAGGCATCTCGGTGGATTTATGGGTGGAGATCAGTGGAACTTGGGAAACTATGGAAAGAGTGAAAGGTCATGGCCCTTGCTGTGGTACCACAGTGACAGCCTAGCCCTTCCATAAGGGAAAGGCCCATTCTACAGGGGGGAAGGGGCATTCCACTCACAGAAGAAAAGAGAAAAGAGAATAGCCCAGACCCATTGTGTCTTTAAAGACATTACGAGTTTTTGACAGGGTTTGTGTCCTGAATCTGCATATTTTATTGAAAATACAATTTCAAAGTTATAATCCTCCTCCTGTCCTTCTACCTATCTCTGTTTTTTCTCTTCTACATCACTCTCTGCTGCTCCCTAGTCACTGCGGATGACACAAGGCCTGGCCCCTGTGGACAGTGTGTTCACGCCAGCCTCCTAGCAACTGGCTTCAACTCTCTCATCCTGAAAAAAATAGGGTTAACCCAACGTCTAACAAAGAATTTAGGCTAAAAGTCATAGTAAAAAACAGGAATGCCAGTTTACACAGATGAAAAGGACAACACATCAAGAGCATATAACAGCTGGTCATCTTTGGTTCTCTTTGCTTCCCTAAACCCAAAGATGTCCATTGAATTTTACAGTCCTTTCTCACTCATCCTATGACTGACCTCTGGCCCCCGCTCTCCCTAACCAACTTACTGCACTTGTAAATGAGAACTCACCACCCTTTAGCCCACCCTGGAAAATCAAGTGTTTTGCTCAGGAACAAGAGGTACAGAGCCAGACCAACTATGGCACTATAGCTCAGCTCTTTGGCCTGGGACCCTCTGGCACAGTATTCTGTTGATCTGGCCAGGCATGTTAAGCTTGGCTGGCAAGTAACAATTATGGGGCTTAATAGTATATATCAAACAGCACCTGCTGTTTGAAACTTTATTTACTTACAAATCAATCTCAGGTTGCACTGAAACCACCAAAGATTCCATATAAAATAATTTATCATCCATGTGCTAACAGTCATGGCAATATTTGTCTTGATATTTTAACATTGATGTACTCGGCTTTAACTATTTTAAAGAGCCTTGTATCCATGTTTCTCAATGTGCTAATATCCAAATTTAGATGACTCTGCTATCAGAGAATCTAAAATATGAAAAAAGCAACAAAATATATAGGGCACACTCAGAAATGTACCAGGCAATGATGCTACCTCAGGATCACTCTCTTTGTAGGAGGGACGCACTTTGAATGAGTGGAACTTTCAAAGTTTCTGATATGGTAGCTCCCCTATATAAATTCTTTAAATTTTTTTCACAGTCTCCTTCTACTTGTGCGCACAAACAACAAAAGTGACTTATTTCCAGCTCTGGACAGGACCTGCTTTTAAAGAATGAAACGTAGTTATAAAAGAACAGGGAGATTTCAGAGTTGTGCTTGTATATATGGGATCAGCTCTTCAGTCTTACTCAGTGCAGTGCGGAAGCTATTCCTCCCTCCTCCAACCTGCTCCCAAGCCCAGAGGAGCGGGAGCGGGAGGAAGATGGATGTGCAGGTGTCGCTCTAAGAAGTATCATTGCCATGGCAGCGTCTATGTTCCCTAGGCCTTCCAGAGTCAGAAACTAGAGCCGCACACTGTCTGGCCTGCTCATAACTAAGGTGGATGGAGAACTAGGGCTGAACACACAACATCAGCAAAACATTGTGTGACATATTTTAGGCATGTCAGTAGAGAAATAACCTCTTCTTGGTCACTAGAAAAATAGAAACTGGAGCACACCTTTGGTCCAAATTCATCTTTAACATTTTGTAATTTATTTTAAGTTGTTAGGAGACTTGGCACAATTAGTCTTTCAATATAGTTTTTAATGTATCCCTAAATAAGTACTGGAAGTTGTCAGTGGAAAAGTAATCACTTAGTGGCTCTACTGGCAACTAGCTTTTCTTCAATTAAGTTGCATAAAAGCTAAAGAAAAAAAAAGAATATAAAGTATACTGACCATATACATTTATATATCTAAAACATAGCTAGAAATAATGACAATATTATGAGGTCAATGCATAAACACCAAAGCTGAATATTTGTCACATATGACTCAGCAAAGGAAGACGTGAAACAGACAATGAATGAAATGTAGAAAATTTTAGTAACATAATAAAATTTTAAACCAAATAGAGAACATGAATTCATTTTGAAAATATATGTAACCCTCAGAAAAATTATCAATGTACTTGAATTCAAAGGAAACTCCTGTAAATGCCAAAGATTTCATATTTTACAAAGATTTCATATTTCATATCTCTGGGACAATACAGATAATAATTTCTAAGTGACAGTTACAAAACTCCCGTGTGTCTGAAAAGGAAATAACATTTTTACCTGTGTTAAAGAGATGATCACATGGGAAATTATTAAATACTGTTGCTCTCACAGTATAAATGACTCATTTCTGTGAAAGTATTATGTCATGGAGTTTTACACAATACAATGACAGAACTTAAAGAGAAGTTTATAGAAGGCAGAATTTCTGGGCATGGCCCCCCATGTTCCATACTGCGATCTCTTGTACTTACGAATTTGATGGCATGTTCCTCCAGTAGTTTTGTTATGTTATATGGCACGGTTGACCTTAAAAAAGGAGATTGTTCAGCTGAGTCTATTTAATCACATGAGTCCTTAAAAAGAGAGAGTTTTCTCTGAATAGTCGAAGAAGAAGAGAGAAGGTGAAGTTGGAGAGGTTTGAAAGTATGGGAATTACAGGAGCCTCTCTGGCTTGAAGATGGGGTGGACCCCCTGAGAAAGGATGAAGGAGCTCTTGGAGCACAGAGCAGGTACCAGTCACCGCTAATCACAAGTTGAAGAGAGTCATCAGCCCCAGAAGAGAATTGTAACTCTGGTGCATTCTGGATTCCAGGATGGTTGAGACCATGTGCAGAAAATCCAGCCACACAGCAAATATTACAAAGGGCAACAACTGAGATATCATCGCATTAAAAAAGTTTTTGTACCAAAAAAAAAAAAAAAAAAAAAAAAAAAAACCAAATACCAACAGAATGAAGAGACAACTCAAAGAGTAGGAAAAACTGTTTTGTCAGCTGTTCCTCAAAGGGCTAATACCTACAATATAGAAAGAACAACAACAAAAAAATCAGTATTTTTTAAAAAAACCCTTCAAGTGAGTCCAAAGGTAGAGAACTACAGATCTAAGGTTTAACCAAGGACTGATTTCAGGAGCAGGAGCCAATAGCCACTTAACAAGCCAGTAGGGAAGAGTGGAAAACCAACATATAGAACAGGGGCTCATCATAACTTTCCTGGGAGTCCAGAACCCAAGCTCTTATAGAGTCTCCTACAAGCGGTTGAAATCAAGCATAACTTTAGTTCCAAGACATCATAACTGTGTAAATATTCAACTCATTTTATAGATTAGGACTCGAGATACCCCACTTTAAAACCAGTTTTAACTTGATATTAATGTTCCAACGCAATGCAAAGCACATATTTATTCTCTTACATTCATAGCCCCATCACCTCGTCCATTAAAAGAATAAAAACCCCAACATAAGTCTTTTTAAGCAGATATTCCTTTATGGATAACAGAAATCTGTGTCTAACTATGCCATTCAGCACAGCATGGGCAATATAGTGTTTGATAGTGTTAAATCAGTTACCATTGCATTTCTCAAATGGCTTATAGTAATTAATAGCGTCCATATGAAAAATCTCAATTTTTCAAACAGTAGAAAAAAATCTTTCCCAGAACCTCTAGAGACAACTTCATCATCTGCTATTTCTTTTGTCACTTAAAAAGGAAAACTGTCAGCCCAGGCCGACTCCACTTTGAATTTGTTCATCTCTTTGGATTCTGGCATCAGAATTGAAAACGTAATTTCCAGCCCTTCTTCACAAACAGCATTGTTGTTATTACGCAGATCTCCCTATGTGAGAAGCTGTCACCTCTGTCAACTTCAAAGCATCTCCATTTGTGATTTCAAGCCGGATGCACAGGTCTAAGCACACACTGCATCCCAAGTAAAAAGGTAACTTCTCTCATAACACACCAGGAGCACCACGGACAGGAGCCAGGTCTCTGGTTTGAACACACGCTCCTACCATCTCCTAATAACATATTAATATAGTTAATATCCTCCACATACGCCACATGCCTCTGCTGCTTGGATATTTCCTTACTGGGGATCCAAGAACTCTTACTACCTAGCACCAGAAGGATGGTGCTTAGGGCAAGATGATTCCCGGTCTTGCTCCATGGAAACTAGCCACTGGCTGTTGCTACAGTTTTGCTCAGAAACCTCCTTTTTCTAGCTGGGACCTTGAGCCAGTACTTTCTTTTGTAGAACAAAGCCCCTTTCTCTATAGTCCCAACCCACTCCAGGCCTGGCCAGTTAGGAAGAGAGATCTGGCATCAGAAAAAGGCTGAGACCTCGGAAGTAACTTCAGGGCAGGTGAGGAGGTCGGTACGGACATCTCACTTAAGGGGCATCAACTACTAACCACCCTAAGCTTCATGTCACAACAAAGTATGAAGCGCTTCCAAATTCTAGGAGTGGATGAATGCATCTGGGGAGTGAAGGGTTTTGAAGGTTATTGGCCTGCAGTGGATTTCTTTTTTGCAAAGAAGGAAAGGAAAAAAAAAAAAAGAAGAAGAAGAACTGAACTGATCTACATAACAAAGCCGGTCTTCTGAGGGAGAAGCTATTGCATTACAAATTGAGTTTAGGATTCCCAGGGATATGTGGAAGAGGGCATGCCAGGGGGTAGTAGATGCTGGGGAAGAAGAGTTTTTACCTGAGAGGAGAAGGAGGGCTCTGCTCTGAATGAGGTTAAGCCCGGGCTCTTCACAGCACCATGGAGGGAGGAATGGTGCATGGTCAGAGGTGGGATTCGGAATAGACTGTCTGACTTGGTCCCCAGCTCCCGTCTCCATGGTCCTCCCTGGTCTTCAGGTCCACGGGAGTCCTGCAATGGCTGTGAGTTCAAGCCCCAGTCCCACAAATTAGTCCAACCTGGACCCTGCGAGGATATGTCTTGGCCAAGCCAGGGGCTGATCACTAAGCAACACTGAGTTCCTGTTATGAGTAGGTGATGCTATGGGAAGCCAAGCACGGGACACAAAAATCTGAAATCAGGTATGGAGTATACAGACCATCTCACCTTACTGCTCACAAGGGGCCATATTATTTTTATTGACTCAGATGCCGCTAAGTTGGTGTTTCTCCCAGGTTCACATTAAAGACCTCTCTGTCATAACAGGCAATGCTCTGGATGCTGTGATAATCCTGACTTGTGTGCTGAGCAGTTTCTTAACTACAAGACATCTAACCAAGGCCAAACATGTCATCTTTCTACATTGCAAAGTCCCTGTATTAGTCGTACTGCTGAGACATAATACCTGACCCCCACAATTTAAAGTAAAAGGGGTTACATGTGGATCATTCCTTTAGGGGATTCAGTTCATGGTGGAGTCCATGGCAGAAGGACACGGTAGAAGAAAGCTGCTTAGTTCATGGCAGCCAGAAGCAGAGAAGGAGAACAGCAACAGAAAGGAAGGGGACAGAGACCACATATAGACCCCAAGACCAAGCCTCCGTGACCACCCAGACACACCCAGAGGTGTGTTACTAATCCCCTGGGAAGCTCCCAATCCAATCAAGTTGATAGCTCACCCTAAACACCAGCTTCCCTGAGTACACACAGTACATAACTACCCTAGCAATCCCAAAATCATGGAAATTCCGCCCCAAGGGAGCCCTTCAGAGCAAGTAGGCAGAGAAGTAAATTCTAGCTTTTCTTCAAAAACTACCTGAAGGTTAGGAGCAGACACAGCAGGACCAGATGTTCTAAGAAACTACAAGTCAAAACCACGGATTGCAACTTGGCTAGAAATGAGACGGGAATTATATTTATTGCATTCCTACTTTGGGTCAGGCTATCTCAGGTATTTTCACATACACGTGATCAATCTGTCTTTACAACTCCTTCGGAAAGTGGACCGTGTAAGGAAATGGGAGTTTGAACTAGGAGGAGATGGCACTGGCCTCAAGTCCAACACCAAAGACCTTGATCTTTCCACAGTGACATTGGCACCTCAGAAGGAACACGTGTCATAAAACACAGCTCTTATGGGAAGCCAAGCACGGGACACAAAAATCTGAAATCAGGTATGGAGTATACAGACCATCTCACCTTACTGCTCACAAGGGGCCATATTATTTTTATTGACTCAGATGCCGCTAAGTTGGTGTTTCTCCCAGGTTCACATTAAAGACCTCTCTGTCATAACAGGCAATGCTCTGGATGCTGTGATAATCCTGACTTGTGTGCTGAGCAGTTTCTTAACTACAAGACATCTAACCAAGGCCAAACATGTCATCTTTCTACATTGCAAAGTCCCTGTATTAGTCGTACTGCTGAGACATAATACCTGACCCCCACAATTTAAAGTAAAAGGGGTTACATGTGGATCATTCCTTTAGGGGATTCAGTTCATGGTGGAGTCCATGGCAGAAGGACACGGTAGAAGAAAGCTGCTTAGTTCATGGCAGCCAGAAGCAGAGAAGGAGAACAGCAACAGAAAGGAAGGGGACAGAGACCACATATAGACCCCAAGACCAAGCCTCCGTGACCACCCAGACACACCCAGAGGTGTGTTACTAATCCCCTGGGAAGCTCCCAATCCAATCAAGTTGATAGCTCACCCTAAACACCAGCTTCCCTGAGTACACACAGTACATAACTACCCTAGCAATCCCAAAATCATGGAAATTCCGCCCCAAGGGAGCCCTTCAGAGCAAGTAGGCAGAGAAGTAAATTCTAGCTTTTCTTCAAAAACTACCTGAAGGTTAGGAGCAGACACAGCAGGACCAGATGTTCTAAGAAACTACAAGTCAAAACCACGGATTGCAACTTGGCTAGAAATGAGACGGGAATTATATTTATTGCATTCCTACTTTGGGTCAGGCTATCTCAGGTATTTTCACATACACGTGATCAATCTGTCTTTACAACTCCTTCGGAAAGTGGACCGTGTAAGGAAATGGGAGTTTGAACTAGGAGGAGATGGCACTGGCCTCAAGTCCAACACCAAAGACCTTGATCTTTCCACAGTGACATTGGCACCTCAGAAGGAACACGTGTCATAAAACACAGCTCGGGGGCAACCACAGGATACCACGACATCTCCAGATGGCCAAGGAGTGACTCAGTGTTTCCAAGGTGGGAGTTACAGCCCATTTTTGTGCCATGATATTGGTGGCTCTGGATCAACAAGCTCAAAAAATAAAATAAAATAGAACAGAAAATAGTACAATATACTGAACAACACATAGGAAAGTGCTCATTTCGGAGGGGTCAGAAATGTTTGGGAAACAAGCAATAGATCTTAGGACACTTTGTTGGTCTCATGGGCTTCCTTGGGCAATAGGAATCTACACTACTTGTGCAGATATGACTCAGAAAGAGACTTGGAGAGGAGTTTCTATGGCCAAAATTCCTGTTACGTTCTCAAACTCCACATCACTAGAGCCATTCAGCCCCCATCCAACCCATGACCATAACCCATGTTGGGGAAAAGGGAGGAACAGTTTGTGGGTGGACCCCATCAGGAAAGATAGTTTCTGCTGGGATAGGAGCCCCTGGCCCCTGGAGGCCCAGATGCTACCTTCTCTGAAGACCCTAAGAGTCCTTAACAGTTCTCATTCTATGATACGCCTGACCCTGGGACATTCCAAACAGGCCACAACCGGGAACCACAGGCCTAACCTCAAAATTCCTTAAGTCTAGTTTTCCTGGAGCAGGAAGGGAAAAGGCACCTTGCTGGTGGCCATGGAGAAAAGAATTTATTGAACAGTGGCCTCTCTGCCCTTTCCGGGCTGGCGTGAAGCACCTGCAGATGTCTGTTGCACCAATAATTCCCAAACACCATGTGGAGCCATTTGAAACGTTCGGCTGTTCTGTAATGGTTTCAACAAACTGGGGGAAACAACAATAATAAAAACAATCCTGCCAGGGCCCGGTGCCTCATGCCTGTAATCCCAGCACTCTGGGAAGCCAAGGCAGGAGGACTGCAAGATCAAGCCCAGCCGACACAACTAATCCTTCCTGTGGTCTGACGCTCTTCAGCAATGACTGGGGAGAGAAGGGCGACTTTCAAGTGCTCTGCCCTCCTCCAAGTTCATTATGGGTCTGCTTCATCGTGGCCTTGCTTGCCATGGCTTCCACACGGAAAGTCTTTCAAGCACCTCTGAACCAGGTTCCCAGTGGTCTAAGGTATTGGCAGGAAACAGCCAATGGCTCTTGTTCGCGCACAGAGCTTATATCCAGCTTTAAAACGGATGTCGTCTCAACTAGTCGTCTGCCTGGGAGACATGAACCTAACACTCAGGACTCTTAGACAGAGCAACTTCCCAGGCTTGCGTGGTGGGTAGGTGCTGGGATCAGAACTGAAACCTGGGATCAGAGCAACCCTTAACACAAAAGCAACCCTGAGGATGCCACAGGCTCCCTTTGTGTGGACCCTGTCCCAGGGAGCACGACAAACCCTGGATTTCCCCTGCCATCACTCTTCTCTCGCTCGGAGGCTATGCCATAAGGCAGGTGTGGCGAGGCCAGGCTGACTGGGGCTGGCATTGTTGACCTCTGGTTTCCCAGGATGATTATTTTTCAATTAGATCTTATTTTGGGGGGAAGCAGGGTCTTTAAAATATGGAGTGTTTAGCAGGGAACTACGGGAAGCTTAGGAGTACAAAGTTCACTTATCCAAGATGCCACGGGAAGAAAGGGTCCAAGCCAGGCAGACCTGTGTGCTGCATCATCACCCACCTCCTTCTCCCTCCCTTTAATAGCCTCTAACTCTCCAGGTTTTCTTTACATTTCTCTAGCTGTTTAAGGTAGGTGTTCTCCTCCCCTGTTAAAGATAAGATTGAGATGAAAACATTGACAAACGCAGAACTGCAGAACCGAAAGCAGTACTAAGGCTCAACTACTTCAGTTCTTTGTTGTCACCCTGAACAGGGGAGGAGATGAGCCCAGAGACACGCGGTGGCTCTCCTACCTCACAGAGCACATCAGTGACATGGCCTGGATACAAACCCAAGTCTCCTGAGGCCTCTGCCCTATGGTCTCAGGGTCTCAGTTATAAGGAAAATAACTGCTTCTGAGCTACTGATTGAATTTCCCCGAGCCCCATTGTATTAGCTTTTTCAAGCAGCCATAACAAAAGATGGCGGCTTAAAAAAGAGAGCTGTATTCTCCATCAGTAGCACGGAGGTTTCCCCTGAGGCCTCCATCCTAGGCTTGCAGATGGCATCTACATGCTGTGACCTCCCATGGCCTCATCTCGTTGCACATATGCACCCCGATGTCACTCCCTCTTCCTAAAAGGACATCTGACGTATTGGATTAGCACCACCCTTACAATATCATTTAGCTTCCATTATATTTTTTAAAGACCCTATCTCCAAAGACAGCCCCACTGAGGGTCAGGCTTCCACTTACAACGCTTGGGGGACAGAGAGGGTCACCACCCAGTCCGTAACGTGCAGTTTCCTGATGTCTACAATGGGAACCCTACCTCACCCCTAGCCCTTCCAAGACCGCTATGAGAATTTAACCAGAGCATACACGGGAGTCACGCCGCAAGATGCCAGCTCAGGGCGCCTGACTGATCAGAGCCTGAGCACTCCCACCCCACTCCCACCCAACCCTCCACTCGGGAAGAGCACCACCCTCTGCCCCTGCACCCCTTGGAAACCAGAGTCTCGCTGGTGTCATAAGAGTTTTAGGTTCTGAGGCTAAGAAGGCAACTTACTCTCCCTTTATGCTTCCAGCGCCACCACTGGCATATTCTATTAAACACACTTAGAGAGAAGAAAGCCGCTTCGGAAGCGTAAAGAACTTCGTGGAAGTGAGATGTTAGCGTGCTTCATGCTGATGGACGCGATGTCGTCTCTAAGCGAGCGTCTGTCAGGCACCATATTGTTAAGAGCTTATCAAATTTGTACGCAGGATATCTCCCATTGCATCATCCCAGAAGAATATCCTTGCAATATGTGCGCGATAGGAGACGGACAGTCATGTTAAATCCTGGACACTGCAGGAGGAGGTCGCAGAGTTTCCGCTTTTTAGGAAGGGAGGGAGAAAGGGAGGGCGGGGAAAAGACTCAGAGGACCCATTCGCTATCTGCTCATGGGTAATCGCAAGGGATCGCGCAGGGAGGCTCAGGGGCCTGTGCACCAGGGTTCCCGCACCAGGGTAGCTACTACAACCGAGTGTCCCACATGACCACTATAAATCTCTCAGTTCCCGGCCTCCTCCCTTGGAAAATGAGGACCGTACTGAATCGTCTCACGGACACCCCCCAACGTGGGCCTTTCCAACAATGCTCAGAGGGCCCTGCCCCAGTGCCAGGCCTCTCTCCTTCCCCCTCTCGCTGCACCTCCACCTTGGCCACCACTCCTACTCCTTGCGATGCCAGTATCCCTCTAGCCCTCCATCCACTCCTCTACCTGGTCTCATGGCTCCCAGGGCCCAACAGAATCCAGCCCCCATCTCTGAAATTCTAGATGGGCTAAATTCTAAAAACTAGGCTGTGGTCTGTTTCTCTAAGTGCATTGCTTGATTTCTCCAGTTCTGCCCGCAGAACTCCCGCCCCCAGCGCACCCCTAAAATAAAAGGAAGAGTTCAGATCAGTTTGAAAGCACTTCCTGTACACCATTACTTCTGCTGTTCCCGAGAACTGATTCTGAATTGACTCTGTGCCTCGACATTTGGAAATACACAGGGAAGTCAGATGTTCCCAACCTCCAAGAAGCTCCACAACCAGATGTCCGGTGCCATGGGTGGAGGCAGAACTTCTCTTCTTTTAAATGGGTTATGTCCCTCTCCTCGGCCTGCCGTGCGCTCTCCAGCATAAATGGAGCCTGTCCCTTCTCTGCCCTCTCTCCTGCCAGCTCCAGCTGAGTTCTCCCTCTGTTCCCGGCACACACAGCCTACCTGCTCTTGCACGGCTGCACCCTGCCTGGCCTGCCCTCCCTGGGCAGAGGTGTCTCACCTTGCCAGGTCCCTCTACGCTTCTAAAGTACAAAAGTGTTCCAGCTCCAGGCCAGAGAGCTTTGGGTCTCCCTCAGAACAATGGATTTGTCTTTCCCGTTTTCACTCAGTGACAAATACAGAGCCTGGTGCTATTATTATTGTTATAAATAATCATTTTCATCCTACTTCAGAGAGGCCTCCCCACGTTCAGGGTCCCTCACAGAGATAAAGGGATGTCCACCTCCCTCTTTCACGGTCAAAGAAAATTACCACCACAGTATGGGTAGACCACAGGGAGGCCAGTACCATCCACTTCCACCCCCAGTCACAATTAGTAATAGACTCATTTCCCTCTGTTATCTCTTCATTGTTCAGTAAAAAATGAAATGTGCTGATGAAAACTCACAAAAGGTACTGAAGCCAACTGAAAAGGCAGAGAGGGAAAAAAAAAAAAAGATTTTTAGGAAAGAACGAAGTACAATAGTACGGATAACAAACCACGGCTCTGGGAAAATCTCTGCCAGGTGGCCATGAACAGGTTTCTATTTCTGTCCTTGTCAAGTGCGTCGTTGGATGAGACCACGCACAAACACCTCCCTTCTGACAAGAGATACTTCTGTGCACTCCATCCTTCATTAGTTCTGCGATACCAGGTGACTTCATATTCCTCTGGGCAGTTTTATTACCTCTTGAAATCCTCAAAACCCTTAAACCAAATCACCATCACAGTGATCATTATTAGCATTGCTCAAGAACATGTTCTGAAAACTCATATTAAAAATGCCCTGATTCATTTCCAACTAAAGAGTTTTTAGCCCAAGGAACTTGGCACATCTGTTTTAGAAATCAGTCATCTATGAAAGGCTTTTCTCTTCTGCTCACACAGAGAGCAATAACCCAGCAGGCTTTCCTTTATCTTTGCAAAAACGGAGTCAAAATCCCATTTATAAAGCAACCCTTAAAATAACTTGGAGAAACATCTGGTTCTAGACAGTGGTTTGGGTCAAGATGTCAGTCACCAATTAGTTAACCACAGGGAGCAGATGGGTTTTCAAATCCATTGGTCAAGAATTATTTGTGGAAGGCGTCCTTGTCCCCTGGGGATGACAAGCACCACACACTGGGAATAGATTGGTGGCAAGGGAGAAGGGAAGGACCGGGTGAGTGTGGTAGAGGTGGCATGGGTGGGCTGGACCTCAAAGGCTGAGTAGGACCTGCACGGAGAGAAGGATGAGACAGCGTGCAGACAGAGGCACGGAGAACCACTGGCCCACCCACCTGACTCCTTCTGGGTGGACATTTCAGGGCCACAGGGACAGACACAGACTGGCCATGGCGCCAACGGAGCCTAAGGTCACAGGGTTTTATAAAATTTACAAAAGGTAATTTGACTTCAATTGGTTTACTGTTTGTTATCCCTTACCAATCTAATTTATCCTCCATTATCCTTCCCCTCAAAGCTAAAGGCAACCGAAGTGGTCTGAGGAACTATGGGATGTAGCTCTTGGGAAGTTGACTTAGGGGAACATTTAGTTTGAGTTTGGGGGAATGTAGTTATGCGGGACATGGTTACTTCTGAGTATAATGGAGTTATTTCTCGCCAGCCTTACATCCAGGACATTACTAATAAAATCACTTCCAAGACTACTGAGGGCTAGTCAACAAACACAAGTAAAATGCCCCCAAAATATTAATATT
Source organism: Fukomys damarensis (assembly GCF_012274545.1). NCBI lineage: Eukaryota > Metazoa > Chordata > Mammalia > Rodentia > Bathyergidae > Fukomys > Fukomys damarensis. Next base: position 14,048,959 of record NW_022900937.1, read on the forward strand.
CTTCTTATAGGAAGGAAACTTAACCAGTGTTTTCCTAAACTTGTCAACCATCCTAGTAACTTATCTGAAATTTCCAGGAACAAATCATGAAGCTTTAATGAAACTATTCCCAATCACTAAAAAAAAATAAAATAAAAAAATTTTACAAAATAATTGTCATAAGAAAAATGATCAAAGACTATGAAATAAAAAGTGTACAAATAAAGGAAAGAAAATACCTGCTGAATCATGGCTTAAAACAATGTGCAATTGTCCCAGAGGTTGTGATGTCTGTGGTGTTTAGTAGCCTTTAAGAATCTGTAATTGGTTAGGATGACTTCTTTTCCTCTTCTCAATACTTTTGTGCCTAATCTTAAAGAGGACCATTCTACTATCCACAGAATGACACATGGAGCACATTCCCAAGAGAGCTCAGGACGACGCAGCAAGGCCTTCGATTCAATCTGAGGTCTTACGTCAGCCTGAGATGCTGGGAAAGGAGATGGTAGGAGGACAACACACGGGCCGGTGTCCCCAAAGGTGACACAGCTCAGTGCGTGACAAGGGGTAGGCATGAAGGTTGCCACTGGCAGACGGACCCAGACCATCTAGGAGCCCGGAAGGTGGCTGCGTTCTGTTTCATCCACTGTAGCCAATTCCTCTTTTCTTCTCAAGTAACTGGGGCCCTTTGAATTCTGCGCCTTCTGCCCATGATTTCAAGCCTTGTCCTTTTCTCCAGGGCATGTTTTCACTTGCCAAAACTTTAAAAATAAATATAATCACTTTCTGTTATACATAGCACAACTCTAATATTTGCTCTGCTATTATACTAACACTCACGAAGCGAGACCATCCTCCCTCTGCCTACCCCCAGTGAGGACTCTGGCCCAGAGCTCCCATGGACTTTTTGGTGGGGGGGGGGCTTTTTGAGACAGGGTCTCACTATGCAATTGAGACTGACCTAGAACTCACTATGTAGCCCAGGCTGGTCTCGAACTCATAGCGATCCTCCTGCCTCAGCCTCCCGAGTGCGGGAATTACAGGCATGCACCACCATGCCCGGCTCTCATGGACTCTTAAGGACCATCCTGCCCATGTTCTGTCTCAGCTGCCCAGAGGAGAGACACAGAAACTGTTCCTTCCAGGGCCAGGGATTTAGCTCAGTGGCGCCATGCCTGCCTCACCAGCGAAAGGTCCTCAGTTTGATCCTCGGTTCCAAAAAACAAACAAAAAAAAGAAACAAACAAACAAACTGCCCATTCCACCTGCCCCTCACCAGTGCATCCTAACCCTGTCCTGAACACGCAGTCATTTGTTCCCCCGTCTTTGTTACACAGCATGACTTGACAGAGGAAGCCAAACAGGCCACAGTGGAGGGACCTTTGTTGGTGCCTCTGAAAATGAAGAAAGAACTGAGGTCCACAGCGTACTGATTACGGCTGCGCACTGTCAGGGGCTCATCGGCATCCTTGTATTTCCCATGGGAGGTCAGCGTGCCTGAGGTCAGCCACACAGCTAGAAGCTAGGTTTGAGCTGCAGCACCTACTGTCCTTCCTCTACCTGGCCACCCTCCCCTCTCCTTTTCAGAGTTCACTTCCTGAATCCAGTTGACCCTAAAATTCTATCCCTAAAAGCCTGGGGTGTCAGGCTCTTACTTTTCTTTCTCACTGGCCCACTCTCAGTTAAGCTAAGTCTGTGAGTCGATCTTCAGTTGAAAGTATGGAAGGAAAAGGGGGTGAAGGGAGGGCAGGGACAAGGGGAAAAGTGAGAACCAAGACCTGTCCATGTAAAGGTACAAGATCCCAATGATGAATGTAACTGTACTGTATACCTAGAATGGACCAATAAACTCAATAAAAAACAGTATGGAAGGAAAAACCTACTGTCACATCAGCATTTTGCCAAGAAAAGGACTACGTTTTTAAGGTTCACCCGATGCTTCATGTTGACAGGCCATTCTTGAAAGGAAGCAGCAATGGCAAGGTTGAGAGATTCCAGGCCAGGATCTGCAAAGGCTACCACTGAAAGGATGAACAGATTCCCCAGCCTCCTGTAGCGGACGCCATTCCCTCCAGGGACCGGATGTCAGAACAAGCCAGAGAAGATTCCATTCCTCCTTGTCCAAACCCCAGGGAGCTCGGTGCTTTACTCAAGTCAGAATATTTAAAGTCTTCACCGTTCGCCTCCTGGCCATCTCTCTCCAGCCAGGTGGCCAGCTGCCTCTGACTGATCTCAACAATGTTCTTCTCATATCTGAGTTTCTCTGGAGTAGGTGAGAAGTCTTAAGGGTAGGTTTTCCCCCAGAGCTTCTGATAACCCAGGTCCTTAGACTAAATAAAGCCCTCATCAAGAGATTCCCCCCTTGCTGGCTGTGCCTCCTAAAAACTTCAGTCTCAAATCAGAAGCTCAGGAGAAGAGTATGGGATGGGACCCCAGAGGAAAGGCACTTTAGGGTAATCAGAGGGGCACTGCTGGCTGAAGGAACCCACGGGGGAATAAGGACTCTGGAAGACAGGGCCAAGAGATTTCGTCACTGCTGTTAAGAAGTGTGTGAGGGGGCCTGCCTGGGAGGCCCCTGCTGTCGTGGGTGGCCACCCTTCCAGAGACCTAACCACCAGAGCATCCTCACTGCGAGGCAAACCAGCACGATCGAGGGTAAGCAGGCTGTGCTGTGTTAGAAACGTTTAAAGGATTCTGCTTCCTCAACCTGGAAAGATCAGGCCTCAGAAACGACCCAATCAAACTCTCAAAGATAATGAGGAAGGGAAAGGAGAAGCTGTGCATGGCCTTGTTTGGCTAACCCTGCACACAAGGACTAAGGAGCAGACTCCAAATTGGAAGAAAGCCATTTGGGAAGAATTGAAAGGAAATATAACTTCACACAGCAGGTAGGAGCTTACGGGCTTACTAACCCTGGAGGTGGTGTAGGCCATTTATAAATAGAATCAAAGCCTGTTTAGAAGAATTTATGGAGTAAGAGATCCGTTGTGGTTTCGGGGGTGGGGTAAAGATGTGGGACAAGGGTTTGCCATGATCTTTTGATGATCAGACACTTTGCTCTGGAGCACACAGGAGAGATGATATTCACAAACACCACATGCCCTCCCCAGATATCTCCAAATATTAACCTCTGGCATAGACAACATAGGAGCTGGATCTCACTGCTTTACCAGCAAAGTTCTTGCAATGCACGTGAATCAAGGTACTACAATGTGACTATAACCTGAAATTTTTTGGAACACAAATAATTTTCAAATTTCACCTCAAGCATTCTTTGGGCTTTTGCCCTGCATATACATTCTATCTCACTCATGCAACCATGGCTGTGACACACGTAAGGATCTCGGGGATGGCATCTTTAAAACAGAGGACTTAACTGGAACCAAAGTGAGAGACTGGAACGCTCTAGGAGGGCAGGGATCATGGCCACAGTTTTCATTATTGTTAAACTAACACGCTTACAGTGTCTTGGAACAATAGGCGATCAAAAGTACTTAACTAGTTAACTACCCAGCAATAGCGGCTTCCCTTGATTACCAACCCCAGCATTCTAAGAGGTGCACAAGCAGTACCAATCATGAGGAGCAGGAGGACAGAGAAAATTTCAGGAGTGAGCCAAGGTAAGCTGAGTCTACAGGGAGTCTGTTCAAACAGACAGAAGCACACATCTGCCAGCGAGTCCCACTCCAGGGACCGCCAGGTGGATGCAGAATCACAGGCAGAAAGCAGGATTTCAAGAGCAGGATCCTGGTCCCCAGGATGAAACTAAAAGGAAGAAGGAGCAGGGACTAGGGTATCAACCAAGTCAGCAGACCACTGGTATGATCTCTGGATGTGTTACGGCTCATATCTAGATGTCCCCCAAAGTCTCATGCACTCATAGGTGGGACTTTGGAGAAACGCCCGGATTGGAGGATGTGATCAGTCCACTGATGGGTTTACACTGGGTGTGATGTTGGGGGTGGAGCCTAGTCAAAGAGGTGTGTTTCACCATGGGTGTAGCCTGGAGACATAGATACAGATGAGATGTAGATATAAATCCCTCCTACTTCCTCAAGTGCTGTGTTTTCCTGCCTGCCACACCATGAGCTGTTTCTGTTCTGTGATGGCCCCTCTGCCAAACCACCCTGCCAACCGACTGTAGACTGAATCCTCTAGAAACTGTGTGCTAAAATAAACCTTTCCTCCTTTAACTTAAGAGCGTCAGATATTTTGTCCCAGGAATGAGGCAGAAACTAAGACAAGACATGCTAATGAATGGAAGAATCAGCCTGAACTATAAATTCCTTTCACCTAAGAAGACTTCTGGGTATCAGATCTAATGCCCCAACAGGGATGAGGCTGTGCGCATGAGCTCCCCAAGGAGGATCAGACCACAGGTCTCACTCAACCGCCCCAACAGCTCTCTGAACTCTCTATGACTATGAGCAAGTTTTTTAAACTGTCTCATTTTATAATCTATAAAAATTAGGTGCCCTGGCACCTTGCAGTGTTATTGTAATGATTATGCAATACTTATACGGAACGTAGCACATTCCCTCACATATCAAAGGAAATTAATACAGTGACTAGTACTTTTAAACTGTCTCATTTTATAATCTATAAAAATTAGGTGCCCTGGCACCTTGCAGTGTTATTCTAATGATTATGCAATACTTATACGGAACCTAGCACATTCCCTCACATATCAAAGGAAATTAATACAGTGACTAGTACTCAACACTTTCCAGCTGAGCTAGACTAGGGCATAGGTCTGAGACCATATTCACACAGCCATGAAATTAGCTCTAGAGGAGTTGAGTGCCTTAATTACTGACACCTCTGGTTTCTATCTTGTCATTTGAGGACATGTACATCAAAAACACAACTTAGAACTTCTTATGAGGAGATAGTTCAGTCCTTCCAGGGTACTGAAAATTTAACAAGTTATTGTGAGTTAAACTGTGTCCTCCAAAATTCTTATGATGACGTCCTAACCCTCAGAGCCTTAGGATGTGACCCTACTGGGAGACAGAGCCACTGTAAATGTATGGATATAAAATGGCAGAGAACTAGGCTGAATTGTGTTCTACTGTTTGTGGAAAATGTACAACTTGTAAGTGATGAGTCTAGATACTTAATTTAGGATATTTCTAAGCCAAGTGTTCAGGTTGTGGCCTGGTTTCTCCTTGCTCTTAATTCAAGAAGCAGTTACAAAGCAAAATGAAGCCAGAATTTGAAGATTTGGAAAAATTCATAATGTATCTAAAAATATTACAAAAAATAAAAATGTGAGCTCCAGAGAGAGCATCAAGTATACGGTTGTGGCTGTCAGGATTACAAGCATGACTTGAGGATCTAATCAACAGCCATCAAAAAATGCTGCCAACTTGCATGAAGATGGAGATGAGATAAAACAAAGGAAGATATTAGTTTATGATATTCTACAGGCAACAAACAGGCCTGTTGAGCTGCTTGGCAGCAGGCATGTGTCATTCTTTAGAAAAGAGAAAGCATAGCTCCCAGGGTAGGGCCACTTTCTTGATTTCAGCAGGGGAAGTAATCTCCTTCATCCAAGATGGCACCATCACTGCCCTGGTGAGCCTAGAGAGAAGAGCATCCAGCCAAAAGCCTTCAAATCCAATAGAGTTGATCTGTGAGGTTTCAGGCTTGGTTTATTTTCCTGATCCATTTTCCTTCTGGTTTTTCCTCATCAGAAGGGAAATGGCATCAGAATGGGCACCTGGCCCATCATTATCCTTGGGGAGCAGATAACTTGTCTGACTTCATGGGTTCACAGACAGAGCAGAATTTTGCCCCAAATGAACCATATCCTGAATACCACACACTGAATGGAGATGTTATTTGGATGAGATTCGGGGATTTAGAGTTGATGGTGGAGTGTATCTTTGGGGTACATTGGAATGGAGAGAACATGTTTTGCACGTGAAAAGGACATGAATTTGGGGGTGACCAGAGAATGAACTATTATGAGTTACATTTCCTCTCACCCTACAAAAATTTGAACGTTGAAGTACTAATTCCTAGCTTCTCTGAATGTGGCCTTATTTGGAAATAGGGTTATTACAAACTTAATTAGTTAAGGTAAAGTCACTGGAGAAGACTCAACCAAGGAACTACTAGAAGCCAGGAGAGAGGCATCCAGGGAGGCTGCTCAAATATGAAGATCAAACCCTAAATCATGGTAGGTTGGGACTTTGGATCGCGAGCTATTTTTAAATCTTTCGAGGGAACACGGCCTTGAGAACAACCTCACCTTGGACTTCCTCCCCCTAGAATGGCTAGACAATCAATTTCTGTTGTTTAAGCCACTCAGGTTTTTAGTATTATGTCATGGCAGCCCGAGCAAACTGCAACACAGGTCCATACGGCACTCCAAAGCACAGATAATTAAACGAAATATAATGGAGCCATCTCAGGAATGTTTCCATGGGAAAGAAAATTAAACTCCTCACTTCGTGGCTATTGAATGCGGTCCATGTAGAATGAGTTAGTCTTGAAATCACTGGTGAGTTATTGAAAATTGACTGATTCCAGGGTATGGCAGTTAAGATAAAAAAAAAAATCCCATTTTGAAAACCCCAAACCAGAATACAAAATCATTCACACTCGTGCCAAATTCTGCAAACTAACAGCCAAAGACGGAAAGGAGCGATGGAAAAGCCAAGCTCTCTGGGGACTAATTAAGAAAACCCATGAGCTTTGGGGCTAATTAGGAGGGGCAGAGGGAGGTCACACACTCTGATGCAGATATGGATGATACAGTTACACACACACACACACACACACACACATAAACACATACCTAGATACCCATTTATTATCTTAATGCGATACCATGTTCCCACTGTGAGTGACAGTCAGCAGCCTAATCACTGGTGAATGCTTACGCTCTTCAGTCCCAAATCCTGCCCTGCCTCTTCTTTCGGGGCTGTGGGAAGCCCAGCTGGCAACAGTGACTTCTTCCAGAAGTACCTGCTATCAAGGACCTACTCTGCTTGCTGATTCTGGGGGCCAGCAGATACCCAGAACATGCAGAGAAACAAGGGCTCAGCAAACGATGCACTGCAGATCAAAAGATTCTGAAAGGAAAGAAGAAAGGGCAGAGCAACTCACAGAAAGAGAAACTGATTCTTCACAAATGAAGTCAAGATTATTCATTCTTGCTTTTTTTAAAAGGACAACTAATAGGAATTTTTTAAACTCAGAAATGTTGAAATCATTAGTGGCTGATCACCTGAAGTAAGGATGCAGCTGCTGTGATTAAGGGCTGAATTTTAAGTATTTCAGACAGATCAAGGGGACTCCCCCCCGCCACGGTGCACATCACAGCTGGTCATATGTGCCTCACCAGGGCACTGCCGCGGATGTGATGGCATCTCAACAGTTTATTTCCCCACGAAATATTGTGTAATTAAAAAGAAAACTAACTAAAACTCAAATTCACTCATTCATCAGACAGCTTGGGGGAAGTGGGAGAAAGGGAGGGGAGGAGCAAGAGGATTTACGAACCTGGAAGTGTAAAATGGACTTTGGTCTCTGCTTTGTCACTGGAGACAACCTTAGTTGTATCATTCAGATACTTGGAGCTGGGCTTCTTTGATCTGTACTAATACCCTCCCTTTTCAATACGTAGAAAGTTTATTTTCTATTCAAAAACAAGGTCGTGATACCTGCTATGTGCAAGATATAAGAACACCGATGAAGCAGAAGAGGGGAACAGGGATATTAAGGTATTAAAGAAATATATCACCCAGCAGGGGCAGTGCACACCGTGCTCCCACCACTCTGGGAGGATAAAGCAGGAGGGTTACAAGCTTGAGCCTAGCCTTGGCAATTTAGCAGGATCATGTCACAAAATTTTAAAATATTTTTAAAAGCTCAGTGCAAAGGTTCTGGGTTCAGTCCCCAGTACTGAAAAAAATAAGTCCTGATTTTGTCCACAAGGAGATTTCAGGATAATAGCCACATAGAGTCAGTTTATAAGTAATTACAGGGGCTGGGGATTTAGCTCAGTGGTTCCACCGCCTGCCTCACAAGCACAAGGTCCTGAGTTCGGTCCCCAGTACAAAAAAAAAAAAAAAAAAAAGAAAAC
>NW_022900937.1:14057068-14101652 GCF_012274545.1 Fukomys damarensis
AGAAAAAAAAAAAAAAAAAAAAAGTAATCACAATCTCAAGCTAGGTACAGTAAGGTGGGATTACTTCTACTTCGGATGTGGGAAAAATCAAAGAAGGCTTCAGGGAGAAAGGCATTTGGGAAGGAAGGCAGCTAAGACCTGGATGTCGTGGTTTCTGAATTTTGTGGATTTTGGTGAGTGAGACAGGAAACCAAAGCCACCAAGGGAAAATAAAACCTTCCAATTCCTTGGTCCACGCAGGGACCCAGTGTTCTTGCTAAGCTGCTGAAAGTGTGGCAAAAATAGATGATTATCCCGGCAGATCAAACCAACACCACCTCCCCAGCGTTACTAAATATGAACGCCAGCATCCGATGAGGATGACAAACCCTTGTTCTTGGCTGTCAGATGCCTAAAGCCCCCCAAATCACCCAACTCCCAAGAAGAAGAAAATGAAGCTGCCATGGTGGATAACTATTTTTTAAATTTATCTAAAAAGAGAAGAGCAAGATAGGCAGGAATCATGAAGGAGTTGGAAACAATGGGCACCCTGCTGGCCCAGCTCCCAAGATGTGTGATGAGAGCCACACAAGCTCTGATCCCTGCTCACCCTCTCCCCTTGAGAGGTTAAACCCCTGAGAGTGCAGCTTTCTTCACATCTCTGCCATGCTCAAATGCTTAGATGTGGCTCCCTGGTACCTACAAAATTAAACTCACATTTTTAAAAGTCAGAACCCTTCACAACAGGATCCAAAAGGCCTTTCCAACATAATTCTTTTTATTTTCATTACTCTTCCTTTGTTCCAGCCTAACTGGACATATCCTCTCCCCTGAATCTGTTCCATGCTTTCCCCTTTCCTGTCCCATCTGGCTCAGGTTACTGGTCCCTGCTCTTTATTGCCTCTGGGTCCTATGGCTACTTATTGAAATCTTGTGCAGCTTCTAGTTCAAATTCCATCCCACGCCAATTATAGTCATTCTCCAAGCCCCTTCTGTGAGCTTCATTCGTTTGTTGGCCATGAGAAGATACGAAAGGATCTGCTCCTGCTTTCATGGTGCTTTCCAAGAAGGAAGACAGACTCCACTACCTATAAATGAGTCACTGGGTTGGCAGGTATTATGCATTGTATAGACATGGAATGACTTTAAAAAGTAATTCCACTACCCACATGGATCATGGGAAGGCTTAGAGGAAGTGGCATCTTAGCTGAATCTCTAACTGAGCAGTGGCTTTGCAGGTCAAGGTGACAGACTGGCATCTACCAAGGAACAGAGGCAGGAGCAATCATGATCAGGGACAGGGCTAGACCTGGATGGTGCTGGACCAAGGGTGGACATGAGTGTGTAAGGGAATTCTGCAGGATCCTGAGGCAGTTTCCAACAAAGAGTTCAGACTTGAACACATAGGTGAGGAGGGGGTCTTTCAGGGTCATTTCAGAAATGAGTCTGAAGACAGAGACAGCATCTAGGAGAAGCTGTGGTCCTAGTCTACTCTGGCATCCCAAGGGCTTATACCATAATAGGGACAGTAAATTAACAAGAGGAATACATACTCGAGTAATCTGATCTACTAGAACGCTTCTAACCTATTCCTCATCCCAAAGGAGGTGTGACTTCTCTCTGCTTTTTCATTTAAGCCACAACTCATATTTTTCTGTTGATTAGGATTTTTTACTCATATCATGGTTTGGGGATTTATCCTCCCCATATCTAACCAAAAGTTCCTGAGTGTGAAATATGGCAGGCAATGGAGAAATGGGTGAAGAAGGGCTATGTATGTGAGTGTCTTAGGGCTGTTGAGTTGCCAGGAGTAGAATCCCATTCAAGATAACTTGAGAAAGCACAGGTATCACCAGAGTACTGCATGCTCTGCAGTGAGATAGCTCTCTCATGGAAACAAGGCAGGAAATCTAATGAAGCTCCGGGAAGGACACGATTCTTGAGGCTTCAGGAGAAACTATGCAACTATTCTTAGGTTTTGAAGCTTTCAGCTCAAATTTTAAAAAAAGAAAGAAAAAAAAAATCTACTGAAGGTCATGAGAAATGACCAAGGAGGAGAGCAGAGTCACATAAAAGGGACAGCAGCAAAGTCCACACTCCCACTAGGACTGTTTCTCCCCTATGTAAGACATCTTTGTTAGAAATAGTCATCTTCAAAAACGCTTCCTAGACCATAGTCTGAACCATTCACAAATCTCTAATCTCGCCTTTCTCCCTGTCACATGTAAAGAGGCTCAGAGAAGCTAAGCAATTTGCTCAATATCACACAGCAAGTCATTTGCAATGCAAAACACCGAAATCTAGAAATATACACCGAAACCTAGAAATATACATTCCTCAAAACCAACACTGCTTGGAGTTGATTACATCAAGTTATATTTGTTCCCATTCATTCACTGATAAGTATTTGCTAATCACATATATATGGGCTGATTCCTGTGCTTGGGACCTGAGAGAAATTTTTTTTAAAAATCTGTCATTTTGCCCATGCAGATAGCAGAAGAAACAAAGTGATTCCTCTCAATTATCACTAAAGAAACATGGCAGATGGGAAAGAGGTTTATTAAAGTACTGAAACTTCTCCCTAAAGTTTCTATAATTAGTTCAGGTACTTAGTGGTGGTTGTAAAGTTATTTTATTCGGCAATATTATTTAAGATTAATATATTCTCTCTGGTCTCTATAGTAACCGATCTTTCGGCATAGTATAAGATTGGGGATTTATTTATATTTAGGCTACACCCAAGAGGAAGATCTTTGTATAATTCATTGTTACATTTAGAGAGCATAAAACCTTTAGGCCACAATGTGTAGTTAATATTCAGAATTAAGTCAGTTTATTATGCATCAACTGGTAGGTCAAATTCAGCTTTGTGAGTGATAATTTATAATACAGGTTTTTGCCTAGAGCAACAGGGAAGCCCCGAAGCAGTGTGGTGAATTATTACAACTAAATCGGGCACTACCTGCCAAAATGTACACCGCTGCTTGTATTTCTGCTGCACGGAGACTATAAACATGATTTCCAAGAGCTCCGTGCTGCAAGGACATCTAAATAAAATATCAGTTTCATGACCAGTGTCAGCGTTTAAAAACTTATTTCCTAGACTTGCAGCTGCGATGGGTCTGGGTTTCGGCGGGGATGATCTTCTCAGCCACTTACAAAATGGCAGTTCACAGGGTTTAGAACCAAACCGTGTAAGTACATTTCTCTCTTTTAATGGGTACACACACCGCATGGCGGCGTGAGCGGCATTAAAAATGTATTTGGAAAGCCACCTTAAATATGGCATTTAATAAGCCAAGATATTTTAATAAAAGATTCAGTGCACGCTTGAACTCTATTATGAATTTCTTTCATTAAATACCATTTGTGTTTTTGATCACTGCTGCACCGTGGTTTAAATTTCTACTCTAAAACACAGACGAGCTCGTTCTGAGGGGCGGGGATCGCGGGTTTTAATTGTCTTCGCGCACCGCAACTAGCAAACGCACTCATCTCCTGACTACGTACTACTGGGATGCCTATTGTACAGGTCTGTAAAAGCCAAAGCAAAAGATTTTTAATCTAAATACTCCAAAGGAGATGGCTAAGTATTCCTGGGACATGGAGTCCATGCCTAGGGTCATCTGCATGATTTTCAGTTTGTATAATCAAATTATAACTTACTAATTTCATTGCTGAATTTTCTTGTCCCAGGAAGGTCAAAGTCCAAAATCAATGTCCGGAAAATACGTGAAAGAAGCCTGCCTTGTACCACATGACATCACATGTTCCAGGCACTCAGAGATGAGGGAAGTTTCAGTAAACCCCAGCTCTGTTTTATCTCTGCAAGGAGCTCACAGGAGCACGTGCCATCCACATCCGTGGAAAAGATGTAGCCAAAGAGAAAATCACAATGAAAAAGAGATTTTGCCCTTAAGAGAAATAGGTATTTTTGATACTCACTGTTGTCCTAAAGTCTTAAAAAGGGTAAGAGTAAGAGTAAGAGGTCTTTGGCTGGGAATAAGTTTGGCTCGAACAAGGAACACCCAGAAGGTCCATCTTGGCAAGAAGAGCCCTGACTCAAACTTTTGATAAACTAGCACTTTAGCCTGCAAAACTAAATTTTTAGTAATCTATACTAATTTTTTGTAGGATTCTAGTAAGTAAACCTTAGTCTTATACAAGCAAAAGCAGAAAATAAGACAAAAGAAAGATCTTTCTTAGGCACATAAAATTTGTACACAAGAAACAAGACACAGAAACGGGACGCACGTTGTTACACACCAGTAACTCCAGCCCTGCACTCAGGAGGCTGAGGCAGGAGGATCTCAAGTTTGAGGACAGCCTGGGAAATTTAGCAAAATCTTGTCTCCAACATACATAAATTCAAAAAATTGGAGTTTTAAATAAAATTATGTCCACCAGGAAATTGGCCACCAAACAAGCTCTGTAAACCACTAGACAAAACCAGACTCTCTGTTCCTACTGTCAGTAGGTGCACAGGAGAGGCTCGCAGCTTAGAGCCTGTTGTTGAGGTGGATGCTAGAAGGATTTCCGGAAATGTGCAGGGAAGGTACAGTCTGTGATGCCCCATAAGATGCAGCAGAACAAACACAGAGAGGCAGGGAGAGCCTTAAAAACAAGAGCAACCCCTGGGTAGCTGGGCCTGGTAACAGGTGGAGTCTTTCCAACACTGAGAGTTTGTTCCTGACTCTGACTAGGACAGAATGCAAAGTGCATTCATCACGTGTAATGAGGCCCACCCCCCACGCCCAGCACTCTGCTTTCAAAATCGCACTAAACTGCTTCAGCTCAGCGACTGCATTTAATGTGTATTTTATATCCTTTGGCTGGAGTAGGACATACACAGGTGTGGGACGAGATCACCTTTGCCAGCCACAGGGACCCATCCCAGCTCAGAGGTACAGTTGCCTCCTGTCATCTACAATGGGGATTGCGGGCAGCCTCTGCAGGAGAAACTTGGCACAAGTTCTAGACCTATGTGCTTGCTTACTAAGGGACACAGGTGTGCAGCCATCTCTCGGAAGGGAACCCGGTGCTCACAGGGCCATGTGACTGGGCAAGCTGGAGCAGGTGTGCTTTCTGAGAAGCAGCTGAAAGTCGGCAGTGCTCTACCTGTCTGCTCTGTGCTGGCCGCACATGCCCAAACTCTGGCCACTCCAGCATCAGAAAACTGTAGTGGCAGCCAGTAAGTTTGAAATCAAAGGCAGAGGGTCTCTGAGGCAAGGAATCACCAACTTGGGAGGCTCCAGGAGGCCTCCAAGATTCATAGAGGCTCCATCCTTGCATGCTTCAGATCCGGGGAGTATTTAATAAGCGCTTGCTAGTCCCCGTAAGCTCTGAAACAGCTTTCACCACTTATCAGGTCTCCCCCAGTTCCTAAGCCATTGCCATATTCCTTTGGCTTGGTCTAGGATTACAATATTCCCTAAACTCAAGCAGTATGCTTGTTTGTATTTTCAGACTGTTTTTAAATTATAAGTTCCTTTTCTCCTAAAAATCTATAATGTGCCTACATTAGTGACAGAAATTTGACAATATCTTAGCATCAAAAATATCACATCGATACTTATTGATCATAATGGGCTTTACAAATGAGAATTCTTAGCTTAAAATCTTTTTCTAAAAATAAGAGAAAGGGAAGTAATTACTGAAACATACAACCAAGTGGGTGGATCTCAAGTACATTATACTTTGTGACAGAAGCCAGACACAAAAGACTATATACTGTCTGATTCCACTTACATGACATTCTTGAAAGGGCAAAACTAAAGGGTAGGATAACACATCAGTGGTTGCTAAGGGCTAGGAATAAAAGCTGGGTTTAAACTCAAAGTGGGGAGAGGAAATGAAGGAATAGTTGGGGTGATGAAATTTCAGGATCAGGCTGGGGGGTGTAAGACTACACAGCTTGCCAAATTTCCTAGCACTGTATGCCAAAAGGGGTGAATTTTTCTCTATGTAAATAAATGAAAAGTAAGTAAGAAAGAAATTGTGTTCTAATATTTAAAGAATTGTATTGAAGAGCCTGAAATAAAGAAGCTGGGGGAGGTTTCATTATCACCTCAATGCAGGGTGGTAGACAAAAACCTTTCTAAATAAAAGGGGCCTCAGTGATAAAAAGATCTAGGATACCAAGACTATAGGGACAACCTAGAATTTTTTTAAAATAACTTCAAATAATCTAATAGCTTTTATAGCCATTGGGCTTCTACAAGGTGTTTGTGCTGGACTCAGTTATGTCCAGAGAAGAGAAAAGAAGGAAGCCAGGCACCTTTGTCCTTTCTATATAAAGAGAAAAAGGATCCCTAGCACAAAAGAGATGACTTTGATTCATTAGAAATCAGACTCCACATGAACAGGAAGTTTGAATTGGGTCCTGATGAGTGACCACTACTATAGGTCAATGTCAGACACACAGAGGGGGCCTTCAAAAATATGAATGAGCTGGGGCTGAATTGCCTAGATTTACTAAATTCTTAATGTGTGAATATGTCAGGTTAAATCTCACCAAAAAATGCTATATTTGGATACAAAGTATAGCTTGAAACCAAAATTTGTGACAAAAATCCAGAGGAAAACAAAAACCAAGAAAAAAGTTCATTTGGTAGGGAAGGTGGGATGGGTAGGGGAAGAGTAATAAGGGAAAAGAAAAAAATGTGAGATAATGAAAAGATGAAAATAAAGTGTTTATAGAGGGGGAGGGGAGGAGGGGGTGAAGGGAGGGCAGGGGTAAGGGGAAAAAATGAGAATCAAGACTTGTAATGTAAAGGTACAAGATCCCAATGATGAATGTAACTGTATCGTATCCCTAAAATGTACCAATAAACTCAAAGCTGAAAAAAAAAAAAGAAAAGAAAAAAGTTCATTTGGGAGGGAAGGTGGGATGGGTAGGGGAAGAGTAATAAGGGAAAAGAAAAAAATGTGAGATAATGAAAAGATGAAAATAAAGTGTTTATAGAGGGGGAGGGGAGGAGGGGGTGAAGGGAGGGCAGGGGTAAGGGGAAAAAATGAGAATCAAGACTTGTAATGTAAAGGTACAAGATCCCAATGATGAATGTAACTGTATCGTATCCCTAAAATGTACCAATAAACTCAAAGCTGAAAAAAAAAAAGAAAAGAAAAAAGTTCATTTGGGAGGGAAGGTGGGATGGGTAGGGGAAGAGTAATAAGGGAAAAGAAAAAAATGTGAGATAATGAAAAGATGAAAATAAAGTGTTTATAGAGGGGGAGGGGAGGAGGGGGTGAAGGGAGGGCAGGGGTAAGGGGAAAAAATGAGAATCAAGACTTGTAATGTAAAGGTACAAGATCCCAATGATGAATGTAACTGTATCGTATCCCTAAAATGTACCAATAAACTCAAAGCTGAAAAAAAAAAAAGAAAAGAAAAAAGTTCATTTGATGACCAAGAACTGAAGCTAAAATAGCTGCATGGAAATCTTGGACCTGGATTTAAGTCCTAATGGGGATTGTGACCTTGGGGAGGGAGACCCATGGCTTTCTGCTTTTTCAAGGATAGAACTGACCCAGGAGAACCCACAAGAATGGTCTCACTCACTCGGCAGCAGATCTGAGAAGAGCTGCACTCTCTGGCCTGGGAAACAGAAAGGAAGGTGCCAGGCAAGAAGGTGGCAACCCCAGTCCATGCCATGTACATGTGTGAAGTCAAAATGCACAATTTACATTGAAGATCGCTTATGGTGATGTCTCCCATGCTGACTGAAAAAGTACCATAAACACGGACCAGGACCCAGGACACTCTGACAAGAGCAACCCACACAGCCGCCAGAGACTCATAGAACTCACCCAGAAAGCAACCTCCAAAGAAGATGACTTACTAATCCAAGGTTACCGATAACACAAGGTAAAACACCACCATGGGGAAGAGTCAGCTGACACAACTATTGTGCTTAGGGGCAAAAAAACTGTTGGAAGATCTCATGAGGCTAAAGCTTCAGCATCTGTCATGGACACAGGCTCATCCCAAGATCTGGGAGTGAGTCTAGCAATATACACACATGTGTAGGATTTTTACAAAATTTACAAAGACATTTCAACTTTCACCACTTAATACATCTTTTTTATTTTTTGGTCCCATGGATCGAACTCAGGTCCTTGTGCTTGCAAGGCAGGCGGTGGGACCACTGAGTTAAATCCCTGGCCCCCAACTTTAACCATTTCAGATCACCAACTCTTACCACTCTGACTTCCCTGTCACCCACTTTTTATTTGAAGGTATTAGAATGTCCCTCAGCATTTTTAGGATGAGTAACTTTGGAGATATACATATCTCAGATTTAGTGGGACCATTTCTGTGGTTCATGGGCCAGTCCACGTAGTGGCAGGAGATGAGGAGACCAGAAGTCCTATCCGAACACAAATTTGTCCAACAGTGCCCTTGAACTACAAATGTGAGAGAAGGATAAACCTGAAATGTATAGAGTCAGAGGATTATATGTAGAAAATCCTTTCAATTCTTACTGCTCAGATACAGAAAAAATTGATTACAATTTCCTCACAATGAAAGCAATTCTAAAACTATGATATTGCTAATAAGTATGCATGAAAGTGAAACTAATTGTTTAAAACCACAAAACAATAAAACATAGATTTTGATCAAATATGTCAGATGGAAGACTGAACTATTTTAACTTTAGAAAACAATATTAACCACTTAGATGAAAAGTCAATTATAGAGACTATCAGGCAGTTAATTATTTTAAATGTCATTATTTTTCTGAATTTTGTTTGATTTTTGTGGTATTTGTCAGCTTTTAAAATCTATAATTTGTTATGCTTTCTTATTCTAAATAATTTGCTACTGTACATACTTTTGTATTTGTAGTTGTATACATTTTTTTCTTAAGGAAGGGTCTTCCAAAATGTATAAACTTCAGATTCCTCAAAATCTTGATTGGCACCTGTTCAAAAAGTAACCACAGGAGTGCAAGCTACACAGAAAAAATGGGACAGTGTGAAAAAGAAAAGATGTGTAAAAGAATCAAATGTGAAATCTAAGAAAATGCGGAGTCAGTGAAAAAACCCAGTAAGTGAAGTGAACAGAAAAGTAGTCAGATGCATTGAGATAAGAAAAGATATAAGGAAACTGTTCAGAATACAACCGAGCAACAGAGAAAAGGGAGGAAGTGAAGAAACATGTCAGAATGTTTAATATGTGCATTAGGAATTCCAGGACATGGAACAGAAAGAAAGAGGAAGAGTTTATATTCAACAAGCTAATATTCAGAATTTTACAGAGTATTTCTCACACTTCAGAAACAAAGAAAATCCTGAAAAGGATTAAAGAAAGTCATCACTCAAAATAGTAGTGTATTATTTGTTAAATGGCAACATTAAAAGCTATCAGAGACAAAATGAAGTAAACCAGCAATAACTAGGCTGACTGAAGACTTCCTACCACTGCCAGCAGATGCTAGAGCACAGTGGAGTGTAATATCTCATGGTCCGTCATTCAAGAAAGGCATTTTCCAAAGAAGACTGAGAGAACTTACCACACGAGGCTTTTGAAAGAGGTACTGAAAGCATACTAAAAAGAAAGTGAAGGCAAAATGAAAAAGAGCCTTTAAAAATAATAGTAGGCAAATGTATGGAAAAATTATGTATAAGTTAAATAAGATTAACTACTATTGACTGTCACAGTAGCAATAATGACAGGAGAGAAGAAATTAAGGATGAACTTAAATATTGAAAAAAATTAAATGAATGATGTAAATGTAGAGGTTAAAGTTTAATGTCTTATGTTGTCTAGGAGGAAAGTGAGCATCATGAACAAAGGTGATTTGTCGAGTTTGCCAAATAAAAATGCTTTTACGTGCTATGACCAGTTATAGAAAATGATGGCAGGGGAAAATACTGGCAACAGCAAGATATTAATATTTAAGAATAACTTGGCAGGAAATGTACAAAACTGACATAAGCAAAATGTAAAACATTCCTACAAGATACAAAGTAAACATGAACAAATGAAAAGAATATGATTTAAATAGAACATTATAAATAGTTCCTTAATTTATAAACTTTATGTAAGCTGGATAAAAGTTCAACAGGCATTTATAGGTACTTAGACAAGTTGCTACTGAAGTTCATAAGGGAGAAAACATTGGCGAATAGCCAGAAAAATACAGTAACAATGCAAAGAAAACTATAAAATGAAATTAAATTAGGCAGCTATCAAAACATAACATAAAACTTGTACAGTTACTACAGTGTGGTTTTGGCTCTGAGTGGACAGATAGTCTCTCCAGAGATAGTAGAAAACCACAGAATTAGGGCCGGGGATTTAGCTCAGCGGTTCAGTGGCCTGCCTTGCAAGTGCAAAGACCTGAATTCAATCCCTGGTGCCCCAAAAAAAAAAAAAAAAAATTGAAAACCACGGAATTGATCCAAGTATATGTGGGATTTGAATATGTAATACATACAGCATCTAAAGGAAGGGGGTAAATGGATTTCTCAATAAGTTGTGCTCAGGAAACCGGACAGCCATTAGAACCACACACAACTAGATCTGCACTTCATGCAATATGTAAAAATAAATCCCAAATGGATCGTGAACATCAACCATAGAACCAAACCAGGTAAGCACTCAAAGAAAATATGGCTGAATTTCCCTTTCAATTCGGCATGGGGAAAGGCATTCTAACTGTGGTTCAAAGTGCAGAGGTAAAAAAAAAGAAAAGACTTAAAAGTTTTTCTACAGAATTTGTTTATAAAAACAGACATTATTACAAAATTGTTTATGGGAAAGGGAAAAATATAAGCCACGTCATAAGACAACTGACAAAGTGAGAGAAAATATTTGCATCAGATATCACAAAGACCTACTATCACTAATATATAAAGTTTTTAAAGTCAAGAGACAAAGTACTGACCCAAAAAACCCCAGTAGAAAAATAGGAGAAGAGTATGAACAGGCAATTTACCAAAAGAGAGAATGGATGTGTATATATGTGCATATATATTCATTTATGGCTCGCAAATATAAAAAAGATATTAAGATCACTCAGAATGAGAGAAATACAAATTTACATGACACACTATTTCCCAAGTATAAGATTAACAGGTATTAAAAAGTAAAACTAGTCATCCCACTGACAAAGCTGCAGGAAAGCAGAAAGAAATCACTCTCAACCACTGCTGTAAAAATGGAAATAACAGCATAGAGAGAAAATGAGTACATAAGGACAAGAATAAAAAATATGAAAAAGTTAACATAGAAAATGAACAGTCCTTCCTTATACTTCAGACTAATGTGCTGAAGTCAAACAATAAATATAAAAGAAATGATGGAGAAGAAAAATCACCACTTTCCACACACCATAGCAAGTATGGCTAATAATCATCAGTGAATGATAAAATTCAGGTAAGGGTAGGATTATGAAATCAGAGTATTTACACATCTCAAACCAGCTCCCTGCAATATATAACCCAAGTGCAAAAGGGGAAAGAATGGTAACTTCACAGTGCAAAAATCGGACCAACATCACCACAACCAATTGAGCAGTTCACTTCACCTCACTAGTATTAAGACAAACTGGCGTCATGAACAGGTAGTACTAAGAATATATCATCACGTTCATGATTTTCTTGCCAGAAATGAATAATCTGCATTTAATCACGAGACATCAGACCAACCCAAACCGACATCCATTCCATACACTTTGTTAGACTAACTCATGAACATTTCAAGGTCATGAAAAGTAAAGACAAAGTGAAGAACTCTCAGATTGAAAGACACTAAGGTGATCTCACAAGTAAATGGGACGAGTGATACTAGACGGAATCCTGGTGCAGGAAAAGGACAGTGAGGGGACAACTGGGAAAATGTGCATAAGGCCTGTGGATTAGCTGATAGGACTATATCAATGTTAATTTCTTAGCTTCAATCATTTTACCATGATCATATAAGTAAGTTGTTAACACTTGGGGATGAAAAAGGATATGCTAGAATTCTTTGTATGATTTGCAACCTTTTGAAAGTCTAAAATTATTACAAAATGAATGTTGAGAAATAAAAATGTATTTAAAAGATTGCACATTAAAATTTCAGGAGCAGTAACCAAAAATAAAAAACAGAGAAAACTAAAACAATCCATCAGAAATAAGAAGGGAAGGGAGGAGAAGCAAATAAAAACTTTATATACAGAAAATGCAAACTTAAATGGCAGAAATAAGACCAAATATATTAGTATAGGTAAGACCAATACATAATCACAACAAATTAAATTCTGAATTTAAAAACAGAGACAGGGT
Organism: Fukomys damarensis; assembly: GCF_012274545.1. Taxonomy (NCBI): domain Eukaryota; kingdom Metazoa; phylum Chordata; class Mammalia; order Rodentia; family Bathyergidae; genus Fukomys; species Fukomys damarensis. The sequence goes on from NW_022900937.1 coordinate 14,069,324, forward strand.
TGGGGATTAAGCTCCGTGGTTCCACCACCTGCCTCGCAAGTGCAAGGTCCTCAGTTTGATCCCTGGTACAAAAAAAAAAAAAACCACAAAACACAAAACAAAACAGAGATACCTAGATGAATTTTAAAACTAACAATATTCTGTTTTTAAAAGGCACATGTAAAGCCCAGTTAAACTCAGATTCTGAAACCACAGACTGATGAAGTTTGAACAAAGAGGGGAAATGCTAACAAAATGGGAGAATAGAATTTATGGTAAAAATCATAAACACAGGAAGTGTCTTTTAGGATAATTAATTAAAACTAGCTCCTGTAACTAACAAATGTCTGAAATCCCAGTGACAATATAACAGTGATTTCTTTCTAATTCACATAAAATCTAGTATCAGGACACTTGCCATCATATTTTAGCTACTGGTATACAAATCTTTCAAGATCACCATGCCAGTAGTAAGGGAAAAATGAAAAAAATACCCCAGATGTGACACTTGGCACTTTTATCCACAACTCATTCTCCAGAGCTGGTCAAATGGCCCAACTCAACAGCAAAAGTGTGGAATGCTTACTCTCTCTGCCACAGAGAAGGGAAACCATAAGGCTAAATGGGAAAATCCACCAAGGAGATAGATACACCAGCCATCAATCAATGATATGCTCAACAGTATCTTCTCATATAAAGCAAAAACAAACAAACAAAACAAAAGAATGACACTAAATTTACACATCAAAATAGAAAGTGCATATTTTTTCACATACTTGTTAGTAATCAATCAAGTAAATAAAAAAATAGCAAAGGAACAGGGTTGAACAGCACTAACATCCATCCGGGTCTAATAATGACACAGATCCTGTGAGCAGGCAAGTGCAGAATGTTACTCTGTCCACACACTTGCTGAGCAGGGGTGAGCTGGCCATCCTAGGTCATGAAGCTCACCCTAGAAATCTCACAGCATCTGCATCTAAAGAATTCAGTAGGTGAACACCAAGTGCTTACACAAAAAGCAAACCATAAAAAGATAACATGCCAAAAAAGTAAAAATTGCACTTTTAGGTAACCTATGAGTGAAAGAAAAAAAATCACAATGAAGGTTATGAAATATGTGTAATGGAGTAACACTAAAAGTGCTACATATGAAGTTTAAGGGAGTCATTGAAAATAAGCATTAGAGAGAAATGTACACTCTGAAATTCATCTATTAAACATTGAAAATAACTGAGTTAAGTATTTATGTCAAGAATTAGAAGAAAGAAAACAGATGAAACCCCAAGAAAGTGAAAATAAATTTTAAAAGGAGAAAAATAATTGAAAAATATATTATTGATCTCCAAAACTAAAAATTGGCACTTCAGTGACTAAAAGGGAAAACCTCCAGGAAGTCAGTTTAAAAAAAGAAACAAAAGAGGGTTAACTACACCTACAGAGGAGGATGCTATGAAAAAAATGCATTCTTATAAATTAAAAAATCCAAGTAACATGGAAATATAGATGCAGATATAGATATGTACATTACACATACAAAAACACACATGAACACACACAAAAAAAAACAGACCCAAGAAAAAATTAGGACACCTGAATAAACCAATAACCATGAAACAAGTTAAATTTCTAGCCAATAACTGAGTTTCTGTGTGGCAAAAGTTACAACTGAATCCCTGAGTCATATCATACACAAAAATAAATCACAGATAGATGAAATGTCAAATGTATAAAACACCAAACTTTTATAATTATAATAAAATACAGAGACTACCTTCAGGAACTTGTATTAAAGCATGATATCTTAAACAAGACCCCCCAAAAAAGGAAAAAAAATAATAAAGAAATAAATTAATGAATTTGATTACATCAAGATTAAAACTTCTGAATTCCAAAGGACACCTTAACACCCAAGTAACAGACTGGAAAGAGGTATTTGCTAGTGATAGGGACTTCAATGAATGCAAACTATGTAAAGAATTCCTAAAATTATTAAGATAAAGGGGTGGTACACACCTGTAATCCTAGCACTTGGGAGGCTGAGGCAGGAAGATCACTGTAAGTTTGACAACAGCCTGGGCGACAGAGTAAGTTCAAGACCAGCCTGAGCTGCATAGTGAGACCCTGTCCCCCCTCCACAAAAAAAAAGATTAAGACAAATATACCACTAGAGAAGGTCACCAAAACATATGGACCTGCAACTCATAAGAGGGATATGTAATGTTCCCAATAATTAATCAAATATAAATTGAAAGCTACAAGAGCTCACCAAGTAAGCTAAACAATACTGTTAGACAAAATACAAGGAAACAAGAAACTCATACGGTGCTGACAGAAGTTGGTATAATAATTTAGAGGAAGAGCTCGATGATGAAGAACTGTTCAACAATTCTATTCCTAGTCAGACATCTTCCAAACTCAACACACTTCATCCAACTTAAAAAGAAAATGAATGCGAACAGTTTCAGAAGTGAGTATTATCCAACCTTCCTCCCGCACCAAAAAAACTCACAATTTCTTAAATATTACCTAGAATTTCAGTCAAGTAGGAAGACAGGCAAAGGAAAAACTACTGTGTTTGTTTTACATGATAGTTTTGCTACCAAAATGAGGGTTACCTTGGAATCAAACCCAGAAATTCTCCCACCTAGTCTCAAGGAGAATTGCACGAAAATATTCACCGCTATGTATCACTTAAAATATATCCAAAAATGGAAACGTCTACCAGTAAGGAGACACAGACGGTAGAGAATGTTCACAGGATGGATGGACTACTATACAGCAGTTAAAATTAATCAACCAGCGGTCGGATGCACTGCCACAACACAAAATGAGTGAAAGCAGAAAAGAGAGAACACGAGGGTTCGTCTGATCTAATTGCATAAAAAAATAGATGGCTCCATGTTCGACAGAAGAGAGAAATGTATGGCTGTACGGACACACCAAATTCACATTACTGGAGAAGAGAAGAATTAAAGCGAGGTGCAGTACAAGGAGACTTCAATTTGGCTGGAGAAAGAAGTGAAAGAAAAAAGCGAAACAAAACCTAGTTCCTTCAGACTCCTTCTGCACAGGCACTGTCCCCTCTCAAGTCTCCCCAGGACACCAGTTCCCCAAGGACAGCACTTTCTTTCACCCAACTGGAGTTTTTCACACATATTTCACCATTGCTACATCAGCCAGCCTCCCTGATGGAGCCAAAACATTTAAAGTTTTCCACCTTTCTGCCTTCCATAGACCAAAAAACTACAGGCAGCCTTCCTGCCCTCTGGCAGCTGTAAGAATTCTTCTACAATTGCCTGGGACATTGGCAAAGGAGCATCTGTAGTTTCCCACTTTCTTTTCAGGATCTGCTTTTATCTTCCAAAATTTAGCAGGCCCTGCAATGCCTGGCAGGGCTTCACTTCTCCAGTGGAAAATCCCCTCCAGGCAACAAAGCAGAGAGCTCAGAATGCAGTCCCAGAAGTCCCATTCTGTCTCAGGACTCGGGGAGAGGAACCTCACTCCCCCGAGCGTCCATTTCAGCCGCCATAAACAGCACCTCCCAGGAATCTGCTCTGGGTCATAAGATCTCCCCACTGCCTAGCAAATGTCCTCCACGTCAGTCACAAGATAAACACAGGGAGACTTTTTCTTTCTCGGTGTGACAGCTGAAGAAGGTCAGGCAGAGAAAGGTAGCCGCTTTTGTGTAAAGTCACACAGCTGGCCAGCAGCTCCACGGTGGGTTACGAGGGGTGTTGGACCACCGTGCCACGCTGCCTTCCTATAGAAGGGGGACACAGAGGCTCCAGGGCAGCACTTCAGGGAGCACCTGGGACACGGAAAACAATTATCGTGAGGTGTAGCTGACGGGCATCCCAGGTTCCGCAACAAGGAACACAGAGCTTTATTGTGTTGCTGGCTCTGTCCGAGTGGATCACAGGGCACGGGACCCACTCCAGGAGCAAGCCTGTGGGAGCCACCCACTTGTGGCAGCGAGTATAAAACAGGCTGACAGCTGTCTGCCTTCCTCGCCGAGGCTCTGCCTCTGCAGACCCACACAGGAGCCGCCTGGCATGAGCACCACATCCTGGCAGGGGCACCTGCCCAAAATTTCTTTCTTCCCTATTTTGTCCCCAAGCCTAGTGATGTGGCAAGCTTTTCAAAGGTAGTAGTGATTTCTTATGTATCATCAGCTCCTCCTCCTCTTTCTCCTCCTCCTCAGACCCCACAATTTCGCTGAATTATAGGTTTGCCTTGTGTTAAATCAATAAATGGTGAGATTATTTAAACACATGTTGCATCCATCTAAAAGCATCCATCTGTGGAATTTCTGAAACCCAGGGTCAGCTTTGCTGTCTCTGCGAGCTGCAGAAAGAATCAACTGGAAATTCTCCCTAAGCTAACTGACCAGCAGTGGAGAGCGCATATATCAAATACAGTATGCTGGAGTAAAGGAATACTATATGGCAAGTAATAATCACATTAGAAGAATTTTAATGGTACAGAAACATGCTGTGATTTAATGTTAAGTGAAAAAGCACATGTGTTTGCTTTCTGTCGTGTCGAAGCACCTGAGATAAACAACTTATAGAGAGGAAAACTTTACTTTGGTTCATAGTTTCCAAGGTCTCAGTCCATGGTTACTTGGCCTTATTGGTTTTCTTTTATGGTACCGAGGATTGAACTCAGGACCTTTCAGGCAGGTGGCAGAAACTCTGAGCTAAATCCCTGACCCAGGCCTTATTGCTTTGAAGACTCATAAAATGGAAAATCATGCCAAGATGCACATGGTAAAACAAGATAGCTTAGCTTAAAGCAGTCAAGAAGCAAAAAGAGAGTGAGGAAGAGGGGCCAAAACTGAATGTCTCCTTCAAGGACACACCTACCTGTGACCTTGTTTTCTTCCACCAGGCCACACCTCTTGAAGAATGCATGACCTCCTATCGGTGCCAGAGGCTGGCAACCAAACCATAAGCACATGGCCTTCGGAGATGCTTAAGATCCAGACATAACAGTAGGATCCACAACTGTACATAAAATGCAGTCTCAGCCATTGAGAAGCACAGAAGAAAGGCAGGAAGGAAATTTGGTAAATGTTAAGTGTTGGTCTGAATGGTAAGATTCTGACTGATTTGTATTTTGGGTTTGGACTTTTGTGTGTTTTTATAATTTCCACAATAAGAGCTTAAAATTATGATGCCAGAAAAAATACACTAACTTTTAAAAAATTTTCTTCCTTGATGTCTACCAAATGTGGCTTGCTCTCATCTGCAACCATCCATCAAAGGCAGCAAAGTATCCAAAAACCTAAGGAGTCAGATAGCTCTGTGGAGGTTTGCACACTTAGCTTCCAGCCACTGGTTGGAATGAGTTATTGTGACCCTTGGTGTCCTCTTTGCACAAATATGAGCGAGCGACAGTCCCCACCTCACCCAGGTATCACAAGAACCACACGGTAGAGGGTGTATTATTCAGTTGGGACAATATATCTGACACTTGCAATCTAAAAGAGAAGAGCTTTGTTTCGCCCATGGCTTCAGAGCATTCAGTCCATGGTCATCTTGCTCTGAAGGAAAACTGGCATGGTCAGAGGGTGTGGCGGAAGAAAACTGCTCAACCCACAACCACCAGGAAGGAGAGAGCGGGTGGGGAGAACTGGTAAGGTAGGCAAGTAGGGCACGGCAGGCTGGCTAGAAAATAGGATATAATGTGTCAATCATGACGATCCACACTGAGGGCTGAAAGCTGGGTGTGACCTGATCCAGAAAGGACACTGAACAAGATGCAGCCTGTCAGTCACAGCCAGGATGCATGGGCAGAGCAGCTTCCAACAGATCAGATCTGGGAGGTTAGGAAAGGCAACAGCATTTGACTTCACCACCACCGTGATCTTACTGTTCTGCTGCCCTGCTTCTGCAGTGACCTGGCCTGCTTGTGGGATGTATCTCTTCTTGTCTTCTATTTTTTTCTCACTCTTTCCTTTTCTGCCTTGACTTCTATTTCCTTCACTCATCTCTTTTTTTCCCTGTACTTTATATTTACTGATTCATCAGGTATCCTGGCCAATTCCTTGGGAGGGACAGAAAAAGCCTGGAACCACTGAGCCATCGAGTGCCACTGGAACAAGAACACACATCTAAGGTCAGGCCCTCAGGGACCCTCTTCTTCCACTCAGGCCCCACCTCTTAACAAGCGCATTCAGCGCTGAGCTCATCAACGATGAATGCACCGATGAGTAGAGCACCCCCATCGCCCAATTTCCCTGCAATGGAGGTGGAGGACTGCGCATTCAGCGCTGAGCTCATCAACGATGAATGCACCGATGAGTAGAGCACCCCCATCGCCCACTTTTCCCTGCAATGGAGGTGTGGAGGATACAGGATCAGTAGCTCATTATCTTCCTCATTCTTACAGCACAGCTCCATCTGTCAAATCTCTCTCCTCTCTACTCACTCACCCTCTCTCTCAGATGGTATTGGTAAGCATGGAACTGGCCTTCGGGTGCAGCCGCAAGCTGTGTGTCTGGTTTTGTTCAGCTAGCTCTCCACTAGTTCCACACGGCCGCAAGGCATAGAACAAGACATTTCAGGGGGCTGCAGGGGTCCCTCTGGGTCATGCCCTCCCTCGGTCCCATCTCTTGTGCTCTCCCTGGCACCTGAAGCCTGCTCTGGTGACAGTCACCACCCACAGGTCTCCAAACAGCTGCCTACATGTCTTCTATGTCTTTCTCTGCCTGATAAGCTCCTTCCTTAGCCTTGCCTCGTAAACATCTACTTAATCTTTAAAACAAGGCTTCTCTGCTGTGGTGGTCTTCCCTGCCTTCCAGGAGCCCCTTCTCCTCCTAAGGCAATCCAATTATCCCTGTTATGTTGTACTGTCAACTTCTACCCCTGATGGCCTCTCTGTTCCTAGAAGATCCCCTCCTGGAGAGTTTATAGTCACAGCTTAGTACCCAGTCCGCAGCCTCCCTGCTACATAGGAGAGGCCCAATAAATAGTTTTTAACTGGATGGACTGAATTGGGAGTGCAAACAGTATTCTTAATCTTATACTTACACCCCACCTACGTAGCAAAACCTCGTGCTCCATTCCTACAGCTGTTAGCCTGGTAGAGGCATGGTGGGGATTCTGCTTTTACAGTGGTTCAAATGTTTGTGTCTCTTCCACAGTTCTTGATGAAACATAAACCCCACCGCAATAGTATTAAGAGCTGGGGTCTGAGGAGATGACTGGTTCACAGGGTTCTTCCCAAGGAAGAACTTCCTGACACTGCCTCCACCCCATCCCTCCTACTGTGTGAGGATCTCTGAGCATGATGAGCAGAAAGACCCACCCAGCAAGCAGAGAGCAGCCCTCCTGACACCCGCACTGACCCACATGGTGGGCTTCCCAACCTCTGTAACTTCGAGAAATAAATGTCTACTGTTTGTAATTTTCTCAGTGTGTGGCTTTCCGTTATAGCAACACGGTAAGGTTACACTATCCGTTTTAACATGCTAATCTTAAAATCATTCATTGTGATACCCAATCATTATGTGTTGGTTGAAAGTGAGTGTTTAATTTGGTCTTATGTGAATCAAACAACAACAAAACAACAAAAAGTTTTTGAGCATCCACCATTGGCTATTCGCTGAAGGGCAGGCATAGTATCAGACATACTCTCTACCTGGAAGGAGACAACGTCCTCCTGAGGGCAAGAGGGCGCTCTCACCCGAAGTCCAGTCTCAGGGAAGAAGCAATTGTGGAGAGGAGCCTTGGTAGCCAGAGGGCAGATGAGAGAGGACAGTAGAGACAAGAGCAATTGCTGCAGCCTCAAATCCTGGGCTCCCTGAGCCTACAGCATTAGGTGCAGCAGGGACAAAAAGGACAAGGAGACAGAATGGACGATACAGCAAATCCCTCAAGAACAGATGGCCAGGCTGTGACTACTAAGAGGCAGGGGCTATTTCTGTCACTGTCTTTATAGCTCAACAAGCACTTTTCCATTATTGTGTTTTCATCAGCTGATTTTAAGGAGGCTCAAACAGGCCTGAAGAGGACCGGAAGCCAGAGCTGATCAATTTCTCCGCATCCCTAAGGGGACAGGGAAAGAGGAGTGATTCTCTACCCCTGCACCTCCAAATGCAGTTCCCTGGGCATAGGAAGCACCACTACATCAGTATTCTGAGGCCAGAGCCCCTCCAAATACCCGTATAAACATTCATTTACATTTAGATTGTGCTTCCCGGGATTTAGACTCTTTCCTTGAAAACTCTAGCTATGCAATTATCAAGAAAACCAACATGTCTTTCTAAGCCTTTTGCAGGGAGGAGACATTTCCTCATCCAAGAAACTCTACAGCTCCAGGTGGTCCTGTCTGGATGGATTTCATCAGCCTTCCAGCATACTTGAGGACAAAATTTAAAATATTTGTGCTTTTCAGTAAGGAAAGATGAAGGCTGAAGAGGCAAGCAAGCAAACTGTTGCATCCACGTTGAAGAGGAGAGAAGGAGGTGTTGTGAGGGAAATGTTTCTGGAGGAAAAGGCCTTGGAAAAACTGCTTGGAGCAGTGGAAAGAGCTCCACTCTGGAATTAGGCAGCTCTAATCCCAGCTCAGTGGCTTCTTACTTTCAGACCTTCGGTTGAGCTATGTATCTCCATGCAGTGGGGCCAGAGAACTTCACTATGGGCCTTGTAAGGCTATCTGGATGACCAAACAAAGCAATGTAAGTGAACATCCTCGGTGTAAAACAGATATCTAGCAAAGGCTCTTCCTTGCTTGTGAAGGGTGAGGATGGCAATTTCAAGAACGCAAGAATCAGGTATTCTCCTGGCAGTTTGGGACTGAGCTATAATTCAAACCACAGAGGGCCGAGGCACGAAGGAATTCATTCACTAATTCAATGCTCAGGAAATTCCCCTCCTCAGTGGGTACTGAGGTTTCTTCATCAAGGTTGGGTTAGGAGGCCGCAGGGCTGAGCACAAGGTTACATACAAGGATAGGAAGTACTTCTTGTCCTGGCAGACGATTAATACTGACAATGGGTCGTGTTCTGGGGATAAACTAAATTTATTCCCTCTGAGTTATCAGTGGGATTTACTAAAACCCAAACCTAGTCAGCAGGGAAAAAAATGAAAACAAAAACTGAGAAACAAAGCAATAAGCATAAATGCTCCAGGTTCGGCCTACACAGAAGTCAAAGCTCCCACACCAAAGCAGGTTTTGGTATCAAAGATCCCAGACTGCAACTTCAGCATACAGCAAAACTATGAGACCAATCTTCTAGGGGCTCTCACGTGACTGAGAAATATCTTCTCTAGCAGATGTTAACCCAGTTACTTTCAGTGGTCTTCAGCCAACATCTCCATAGCATCTGGTGGTCCAAGATGCTTTCTGAGCACCCCCTTCTTGTCCAGCCCATCCTTCTCTGATAGGAGGAAATGGCTTCATCTCCCTAGATATTTTGGAAGTGGGGCAGATGAAGAAATTGGGACACAGAGAAGAACTTGGCCCAAGAAGTATGAAAAGCTGGTCTTAGGAGTATTCTCCTTTGATGCGGTTTTAAACCTGCCGCATCTCGGGACCTCCACTTCCTCATTAGTTAAAGGAAGATATTAGCCTGTAGCTCACAACAAATATCTGGGTCAGGAGTATTAAGGGCTTACATTTCCATAGCCCCAACGTATATTCACATCCATTTTTCTTTTAAGATCCTCTCAATACGGTTGAGAGAAAGGCTGGGAAAATGGCAGTTTCTCCCCCATCACAGCTGAGGAATCTGAAATGCAGAGTATTTAAGAGGCTTCTCAAGAGCCAGTCAGGAGCAGAACTGGCCTCCAGCCCACTGCCCACTCCACTCCAGCCCACTGCCAATTTTTGCTATAAAAATGCAATTGATTGTAAATTATTCATAAAATATGGTGTTTCTTTTTATATAAGTTTATTGTTTCCCATTTTATCCAAAGTATGCATATTCATCATAGAAAATTTAGTAAGAATAAATAAGTAAAAAGAAGAAAATCATGATTACCCATAGCTCCACCAAAAAATAATGTTACTTAACGGGAAAAGAAACGGACGATGGAGCGCTCTGTCAATTGCCTAAGACACAGTCCTGAGAGTATCAGAAACCTGACACAGTTCGAGGGTTATAGAGCACAGTGGCAGGGACAGCGAATTTGAGGAGAGGGACAGACAGCAGCATTGGCTGCAGTTAAAGGGAGAAGGGGAGGCAAAGATATGGGATTTTCAAGTGGGTGATAGGGAAGGAGCCTGCGGAGAGGAGCACAGTGCCATTCTAGGAGGGAGAACGGAGGAGCCAGTGCTGCAACGATACCCACAGAGGTAGGGCTGGTACAGGGGTGGACACCAGGCTTTCTGCCATCATCAGGCTGGACAGCAAAGGAAGTGGGCACAGAACGGATAGGGGAACACGTGGCAGTGTGTTATTGTAAGCCCTTTGCTGAATCCTTCCTTAGATTTTTTTTTCACAGAAATAGGAATCAAGATCTGAGTATAGGGATGAAGACAAGGCTTGAGGAGTTTGGGGAGAAGCAGCTGTCTCAGAGAGTAACGGAGAAACATACCCTGGGTGTGTGATTTTGTGTGTGTGCGCTCATGAGCACGCACAGACCTGTATGTATGCTGGGAATCAAATCCAGGGCTTCACGCATGCTAGATAAGCGCTCTGCCACTGAGCTACATTGCCAGCCCCATGAGGGGTCCTGGAAGCTTTCCATTTGGTTGTTTTTCTCTATCTGCAAAGGCAGAGTCTTCAGTCTGGTTGGGCCTACGGTTCATCAAGCCTGGATAAAGAAGCAGGAACGGAGCAACAGAGGAAAAGAAATTGAAATGGCAAGAAGAGAGGAAAGTTAAGGGGAGACGGAATGCATGTGGGTCCATACCAGTAGGAGAAGAGGCGGTGGAGATGGTAAAGGACACGTGCTGGAAAGAGAGAATGTAGGAGTCACAGTGGGAGGTTTGGGCTGGAGATGATTGGAGGTACTAAAGTAATAACAAGGTCTAAGGTTTGACCTTAGAGTAAATGGCGAATTTCATTCAGAAGAGAATCATGGTAAGAAGAGTTGGAGGAACTGAGAAGCCAAAAATTAGAAACATCATGTGTATCTATAACAGATTTGCTGAGAATTCAGGGTAGAATGGGAGCGTGTAAACTGAGACAGAGCTAAAATCGTGCACAAAACATGATAAAGACCCAAAGACAAGCAGATTCCCACTACACCAAACACAGACATCAGAAAGGTTGGAAGTATCACTAGTTATTTGGGTTTTAGAACTCAGACAATTAAAGCACTTACAGTATGGTTTTCATTTGAAGCTATTTTAAAAAATCAAGACTTTTTTCTGAATGTATAAGAAAGCAAATAAACAGACAAAAATATAAAAATCTAACAGTGCACACATTCCCAGCCTCCTCTGCGGGGGAAATTCTATTTTTCCAACACATAGATCTTCCACGAAAGAGTGGCGAGTTTTCTTCCAGCAGACATTTAATCACCGGGATCACCTTGAACAGTAAAGGCTTTGTTTTAGACTTTGTTAGGCCAGGCTGAAGTCAAATGTGGTCTCCCGTAATGGGTGGCCTCTCGGGGACTTCAATGGAAAGCCCAAGGTGTTCACCTAGTCCTTCTAGATCTTGGCTGGATTCAACACCTAACTATTCTGCCTGTGCTCAGTAGCTGTGGAAAGCTCTGCTCAACTCTCTCCAGGATCTGTCATTTCTCCTCTGGGGTCCTGAATCTGTGCCTGTATGGGCATAATTCAGGAGTCAGTGAAGGAACCGAGAGACACTTGTCTGCACACGTGATGGTCCTCGCTGTCTGGCACATCCTGCTCAATGACTTGTGGCCTGGATGGTTATGACGAGCATAGTTTTCTCCTTGAGGTTCCTCACCTAGGTCATGCAAACCTCATGATGTGGCCTCACCCAATACAACTGCCTGGTTTCCAAGGTCCAATCACCTCCAGCTTTGGCTGCCATGTATTACTTTCTAGTCCTTTAGTGGTCACACATATTTACTGTCTATAATTTGTTTCAACAGGAAGACTAGTCCTACGAACACTACTTCATCCCTATTACTAATCCAAACTCTCTTCTCTTAAGCAAACACTATATTATGTTTCTCCTCTACTCAAAAACCCATAGAAAACCCCATTCCGGCCACAGTAAGAGGCTCTACACAGTCCAGGCCCTTTATGGCAGGTAACATGCTATAGTTCAGAGGCAACGCTTCTTAAACTGAGATGTGGGTGAAAATGATGGCCAAATGCAAAAGCAGTCATTGAACATCATGTACAAAGAGGTAAGGGCATGAGGTGTAGCAGTTCAGGAAGCAGAAAGGCACTTCCGCAGGTGGAAGACAAGGTGTAAGGAGAATCAGGTGAGAGAAGAGCGAGATCAGCAGTTCTCCACCCTTCCCCGGTAACAGCACCACTGGGTTCTTGGTGAAAGGCAGGTCTCTCTGAGGGCCTGATGCAGCATAAATCCTTTGAGAAATCCAAGCCCAAAGAGGCTGATGGCACCAGCTCACGGGAGACTTCATGCATGGTAGGGACTTCAGGTTTTGATCTCCAAAAGACAGGAAATCACTGGAGCATTTCTGACCACATGTCCCAGAGCAGAAACAATGTGCATCTCAAGGCCACACTTCCCTCCCCTTACCCTCAGCAAGATTTCCGGCATTGCAGAAAAGTGTAACCTTCCTTGGTACCATGAATAGCATTCAAGACAGCATCTAGCACACAGTAGGTTCTCAATAAATGCTAAATGAATAAACACACAACAGTGAGCTAAGTAAAATCAAATGTGGTTTATATAATTAACTGTGACCTCTACTCAACATAACTCCACACTTAACATCTTTCTCTTAAAAGGCCTTATTTATTACTTCTAAAGTTCCTTTTCAAACTCGAATCCCATTCAGAAAGCCTTTGGATTGTTCACCAAATTTATAGGAAAGACAGTCTTGAGCCATCTGGTGCCTATTTAATTTTTAACCACCTCTCCCTTGAAATATTTCTTTCTTCATTCTTATTTTGTCCTAAAAACTTGGCTAAGAGCTAAACTGCACCATCTGTGACTTCCAGTAAATACAACTGTTGCTAATGAAATTACCCAGTTTCATCATTTTGATTTAAATGCCGTGCCTGTTTTTCCTCTGACCTTTTGTTGCTTGCCATCAAACTCGAGCTTTTGTGAATTTAGATACATACGTCCATGTAGGTCAGTCTTGAGGAATAAATCTTCTCTGTGAAGTACAAGAGTCGCAGCCAAGCTCGCTCAGCAGGCTGACAGGGCGGTGGGGGCCGGGGCTGCACCGGGAAAAATAGATGGCGCTTGTGCCCAGCAACTCAATGTGCGCAGGGCCCCGGGGCAGACCCCCGCCATGTGACCAAGTGGCCACTCGGTCTGGCTGTCCGGCCTCCCATTTGTTAGGATGCTGGTGATATTAATGAGTTGGGGTGTAGGAGCCCGTTCTTTGGCCTTTGGTGTTCCTCCCTCCCTGCCCAGGATTGCTGACCTGATTGAAGAAAAAGAAAGTTCAGAGACTCCAAACTTTGCTCAAGTAGGGAGAAGGCCTTCCAGAAAAGGAACAGCTTTGCAAGAAGCCAGGCCCTTCTCTCTGCCACAGATCACTTTTCTATTTAGGATGGACTCTCACCTTTGTCAAAGGTTTCCGCAGGAGAATGGATGGAAATGAAGTCACCATTTATCGGGGGACTCATTCAGTCACCGAGATGACGTAGGTCCTGTTGTTTACTATATGAGCGACTCAGAGCATTATGGGTAGAACTGATGGCAGGCGTGACCACTGCCTGAATCATTACCGTGTGGCTGACACCACGCCAAGTCCTGTACCTAATCCAGAGCTGGGAACTGTTACTGCTCCCATACGACAGCACAGGAACTGAGGCTTACAGAGGTGAAGAAATGTAACAGGGTTCTGCACATCCTAACTCAGCCCCTTAACCTCAAGGCCCAATCACTCTTCACTTCCATGTGTGCCAGATACTGTACCAGGATCTGGGGATGCAAAAATGAGAACGACATAACCCTCACCCACCGTCTGAGGAAGCAAGGCATAAAAATGGAAATACTCCATCTGAGGGAGGCCACAATGGGGTGAGAGAAATATTTCCAAGTGGCGGGAAGAAAAAAGATCTGGCTGGGAAAAGCCAAGGAAAGGCTCATAGCAGGGGAGGCCCCGGATCTAGGTTTGAAGGAGAAAGGGACTTTGCAGTCCAGAGATGAAGGCAGCCGTGGGATCCCCGGCAGAAAGGACAATATGCCCACAGGAGGGAAGAGTATGGGGAGCAGGCAAAGGAGAAGCAGAGGGGCTGGGAGAGAGGATGGAAAGGTCCTTCCGACTCAGGCTGAGGGGATTCGATCAGGAACTGGAGTCGACCTCCCAACTCAGCCCCAGAGCTTTCCTCATGGGGTCTCCAAGCAGCCAAACAGATCTGATTAGTATTTAGCTCAGGAAGCAGAGGAAGGAGTGCTCTTTACTAAGCTGTCATTAGCCTGAGGGACTTCCTGCTCCCAGGCTGGGTAAGAGCTCAGCTTAGCCAGGCAAAACACAACAGGTCAGAGTGGGCTAATCTGTAGCCCCCAAACTGCCCTGTGGTCCTTGGGGTCTCTGCATCCCTTCTCATTTGAGACTGCTGCTCCTGGTGACCAGGAAAAAACCTGCAGCAAAAGCTGTCTTCAGCTCTCACTGCTGCAAAGCCACGTTCGGTCTCTAGGTATGTTGTCTATGTAGTATGACCTGAGCAAAGATGCCATCTACAAACCCGACTGCACCCCACTGATTCCCTTCTGTGTCTAAAGTGCATCTTTCCTAGGACAAGCCTTAAGGTTGCTGGTGCTTCTGGGGGATGTGGGAAGAGGGGAACCACCAAGAACAACTTGAGTAAGAGAGCAGAGCAGATCCAGTGCTGACACCCAAACACCCTAAGCAGAGGAGAGACCAATAGGACCAAACTTTGCTCTTCTTAGAACAAGGATCAAGCATGATTAACCAATCAATGTCCCTATCATCCACTCAAGCTGTCTGTATAAAAGACAGGGGTATAGATGAGATTCGGCCCTATGACCATAGTTTGGTCAACAATGAAGTAGAAGATCCCCCATTAGAATGGGGAAGTCACTTCTCAGATTTATGGAACTCCCCTCTCTTCTAACCTCCAAGACTGTTCCAGTATCATCTTGGCTTCACACCTCACCTTCCATTCATCCTGTATACAATGGAAGATGCCCTTTCCTCCACTGAGGTCCCTGAAACCAGAGCTCAGAAAGGCAAGAAATCCCATAACTAGCTAGCCAGTGATAAGCAACAAAGCCTGACTTACATCCACCCTGTCTGAAATTGGAGACAAATGACAATTACTGCTGTATCTTCGCTTCCCAAGCCAAAAGTCATGGGACCAGACCTCTGTGGTCATCACAGTATATCAAGCGGCAAGAGCACTGTTATCAGCAGATCCTTCTCTGTGGCCTTCACCTCTGCACTCATAACCAGACTCCTTGAAGACCTGGAGACCAGCACCCAAGACACCAGGCCCGCTTTCACGTGCAAATGCTGTTGTTTGTGAGTGTTGGGGATGCAGGCATGGAGTCCAGCCGCAGTGCATAAATGGGTGAGTCAGACGGTGAGCTTTCAAGTCAAAAGTATGAAATTTGAAGACAACCTCATAAGATAGTTTTCACATGATAAAAAACAAGCCTGAAACAAGTGGTTTAAGCAGGATACTAATTTATTCTCTAACTGTTCAGACCTTGTCAATTTCTAAAACTGTCGAAGTATTTCTCAGAGTTCTTTCAGGGGCCAAGTAGGGTTCATGCCAGGCTCAGCTCCCATGGCTGCCTAGATGCAGGAGTTGAGGAGATTCTGGCGGGGAGCTTGAGCTCAAGAGGAAAGAGGACTTCATGAGCACTGTCTAGCGAGATCCAGGGTTGGGGAGCGGCAGGTGGGGCAACTCCCGCAGACTTCCCGCCTTTGGATTCATGTTTGATGACAGGGGTTCTGGAAGTTCATAGACCCGGGTTAGGGGCTGGCTCAACCTCTCTCCTCACTTAGCCTTCTGAACCTGGGCCTTCTCAACTAGTATTTTTAAAGGCCATAACTGTAAATGCTTCCTAGAATTGTTTTTCTTTTCTTTTCCTTTCTAAATTATTTTCACATAAAAAGATGCTGCCACTCTTGTCTAAGAGGAAAATTCATACAGAGAAAACCATTAACCGTATCCATTGTCCACTCAACAATTCAGTGGGGAAAAAAAAAAACAGCAAGCAGGGAAAGGACTGGGCTTTGAGTCAGGAATCCTGCAGTCAGACCTAGTTCTCCTTTTTTCTGTGTGTGTGTGTGTGTGTGTGTGTGTGTGTGTGTGTGTGTGCACGTGTGTACCAGGAATTGCCTTTGCACTGAGATATATCCTTGGTTCTTCTTACTATGTTTTTTATTTTGATGTAGGACCTCACTAAGTCACTAAGGTGCCCAGGCTGGGTTCCAGCTTGCAGTCCTCCTGCCTCAGCCTCCCCCACTGTTCTAGGATTACAGGAATGTACCACCACACCCGGCTCTGGCTCTGTTGCTGCTTTTAAAGCTTGCTCTATGAGTCTAAGGATGTCTGCACAGGATCTGCCCCCTTGACCAAAAAAAAAAAAAAAAATCAACAGAAGGCTCTGGTTGTGGAGTCTTTATTAAAAGGAGGCTGGTGGACAAGTTTTGCTCAAAACAGTTTTCTGAAGGGGCCCGAAGGCTTCCTTAAAAGCAAGCCCTACCTTGATGAGTTTTATATGTGCTGAGGCATTGTGAGCTCGCCAGCTAACTTTTCTAAGTATTTTCTAAGTATTAATGTCCTTACCTGTAAAGTGAGACAATCGAAACACATTTTTAAAAATTATTTTCCTGTTGAAAAAGACAGTATAGGAATTATTTTGGTCAATTTCACAGATCTCTAGTGTCACATTATCTGTAGAATAATGAAAATAATAGTGATAATATACCAAATGATTTAACTTTTGTTTGAAATGTTAATCTTCCCCTTTAGAATTACTATTTTCCCATGGCCTTTGATTTCCTCTCTTCCTTTACAAATTTTTCATGATTTCATTTTTTTTTTAATAATTCCACTATGATGGAGTGAATCCAGGGCCTTTGTACTAAACTACATCCCCAACCTATTTTTATTTTTATTTTGAGACAGGGTCTCCCTTGGCCACAAAATTGTCCAGGCTGACAGGCAATCCTCCTGCCTCAGCTTTCCAGAGTGCTGAGTTAACAGCATGATCTAGTGACACCAAACTGAGGCTTTTATTTTTGTAAGCGTTCCTTCCTGCAAAACACAGCAGCTGAGCACTGTGGGTGTGCTTTGTCTGCGACAATAAACCTGCCACCCTGAAATATGTGTTCCTCCTGCATCAAATTCCACCTTTCTTCTAATCCTACAATCCGTCCCTCCAGTTTACGCCATCTTTTCAGTTACACATTATTATTCCTGTATTTGGATTTCCCCTCAAAGCCTCACATGGGCTTAGGTAGGGAGTTAGGAAGGCAGCTGGAGTAGGGTGTGTGAATTAGGATGAGTAAGGGTGTGACGCTGGAATTAAAAAATAAAAGGGTGCCCCAGTCCGGGTGTGGGTGGCACCAACCAATAAGCTTGCAGCCTGGATGGAATATAAACGTACACAAAGAAGGCAGCCTGCGGATGCTTGCTGCTTTGCTGTCTCCTGCCTGCTTGCCATGGACTATTTCTCCTCTGCAGGGCCCCTCTGCCATAGCACCCTGCCTTGGAGCCAGCCCTCTCTTGACAGAAACTTCTACCAACTGGGAATTGAAACAAACCTTTCCTACTTTAACTTCGGGTGCAGGGGATTTTTGTCTCACAATGAGAAAAGTAACTAAGACGCACATGCTCCTAGAAGGGACAGCTGTATCCGTCCCCAAACCTTGGTGCCATTGAGCGTATTAGAGGTTTTCCAGAAGTCACAAGAGCTTGTCATAGCCTGAAGCCCCTGAGGATGGTGAGAAGGAGCCAGAAACGGAACTGGAACCAGGCAGCTGCTGAGTTCCACACAACAAAACTGAGAGAAAGACAAACCTCCCAAATTCCTCTACCTTAAAGCCCAACTTTCTAACAAACAGTAAAACCCACACATTCATAGAAGTTTATTGCGTCAAGATTTGTATTGTAAGTGCAGCTTTAATTTAAAAAACGCTTTACAACTCATAAAATCATTATGCCTTGGGCAGGTGCAACCGAAGTTGAGCTCAGGGCTACGTTTTTTGCTGCTGATCCATAGTCAGTAGCACCCTCTCACTCCTCAAATCTGCGAAGATGCATTTCGTTGTATCTCTACCCTCAAGTATTTCTAATTTTCTCTTTTCATTGTTCAAAATGTCATTCTGGGGTCCAAAAATGGAATAAATAAGTGAGTGAATTAATGAATGGATAACTGTATCTCTCTCTCCCTCTCTCTCTCTCTCACTCTCTCTCTCACACACACACACACACACACACACACACATAAAACAATATCTCACAGCCCACATATCTTGTTCAAGTTGATCTTTCAGGAAGATTTATAACACTTTGCTTTACAAAGAAACTTTTAAAAAGAGAGAGAAAATGAAACGAAACAGTAACTGTTCCCTAGTGCAATTACTCTGTCAAATACTCCCCTAGGGAAAGGAATTTGCTCGTATTGTGAAATAAATTATTATAGAAACCAGGCTCATGCCGTAACTTTTCTGTATCCCCGGGCAGTATTTTCCCACTACTGCTCTCAAAATTCACTTTCGGTGATACACATATGGGAGGTTGGAAATAGTAAAATTATATGTTTGAATTTTAAATACATTCCCATTTCTATAAATGTTAGCAGCTTCCCAAATTATCAGGGACCACACCAGTCCTCTGAGATTGCCTGCCCAGAAATCACCTGCTAGCCTTCTTTATCTTGAAGGGACAATCTTTCCCTCACCATCTTTCACCCTCCAAAAAGCGCCTCTTGTATAGAAAATCTGGAAGAACAGAGGCCCACTGGGCTGCAGCAAAGGGCGGAAGCGAGCTTAGTTCTTCTTCCAAACCCACAACTCAGGGTTGGCTGGACAATTTCACGAACCACACCACCAGCACACTGCTGGCCCTGGCTCCTAATTAGCCATTCAGTGCTCAATTAGTGCCCCATTAGCCTCCCACTCTGTTAACTTCTATAGAAAATCTGGAAGAACAGAGGCCCACTGGGCTGCAGCAAAGGGCGGAAGCGAGCTTAGTTCTTCTTCCAAACCCACAACTCAGGGTTGGCTGGACAATTTCACGAACCACACCACCAGCACACTGCTGGCCCTGGCTCCTAATTAGCCATTCAGTGCTCAATTAGTGCCCCATTAGCCTCCCACTCTGTTAACTTCAAACCACTGGACGGATCTCTCTTCACTCTAGCTGTGTCAGGAATGGATAGAGCTCGGCGACCCATCATGGAAGCCCCCCACCACCAAAACGCACTCTGCACGCACACTGAATTAGCAACAGCAGGGCAGCATATGTGAAATTCACTGGGGAAGGGTTTAATCGAACCATAGAGCAAAGCAGCATCTGTGGAAGGAGGTCATCTGGAGAAAAATCTCAAATAGGCGGTGCCAATAAAGAACAGGCACGGGATAAAACCAGTGACAAAGGTGTTCTACACTCCATCCCTGTTGCCTAGGTCTTGGAGGTCTCGCGGACGACCAAGTCTGGACCTCTTCCTGTGGCTTCCTTAAACAGACATTTCCGTCTCTAAGTGTAATAATCACAACAAAGCATAGCAACGCCTGATATTTACTGAGTCCTTACTTTGTGCCAGGCCAAGGGCTTTGTACATTTTAACTCGTTTAATTCACAGGTCCTGGCAAGGTAAGAATCATTCCTGTCCCTGTTTGACGTGAATACTACTAAGGCATAAAGTTACGGCTACCACTGCAGGAAAGAGAGAGTAATCAGTCCCTGCAGATCAGATGCCCGTACCACAGACACTGTCTTCCCGAAGAATGTTTAAATGTCAACATACATTGAACACTATTAAATATCCTTGCTGGGTGCAGTGTTGCATGCCTGTAATCCTAGCCTCTGGAGGCTGAGGCAGGAGGATTGCAAACTCAAGCTCAGCTTGAGCTATTTAGTAGCTTAAAATAAAAATAAAAATTTTTAAAAGGGGTTGGGGATGTAGCTGAATGCCAAGGCCCTGGATTCAACCCCAGAACCCCTCAAAATCATAAATATCATTATCACTCCTTATGCACCAACTACATCCCTTCGGGGCATGTGGTAGACGCACTGCATGTGAATGAAAGCGTGATATACTGGTGTACTCTCTACAGTCTTATTTTAGAATTTAGAAAGCAGGGAAACAAAAGCTTCTTTTTTAAAAAAAGACAAAGATTAAAAGAAAAATCACGCTCATAATCTAACCATTGTTAACTTTTTTTATTTTCTCGGTACCGAGGATTGAACTCAGGAATCCCCAGCCTCCACTGCTAACTTTTGAGGATAAAGATTTAACTACCATTGGCATGACCACACAAGATAAATGAAAACAGGTGTCCACTCTGTTTGGTTGGTAACCCGTCCATAAGAATTGCTAAATTTTTTAATAAAAAGAACATTTTTATTATACAACCAGGAAGAATCCCTCACAGTAATGTACTCACAAAATGGTCCCATATTTATAGCTGTCAGTGAATAATTGGGTTCCCCACTTCTTAAAGATGTACAACATTTCATCAATTTAAATAAATAATCTTAACTAAAGCAGTATTCTACTCTTCCAAGACAGACTGCAGGTAATGGACTCTAACGAGTCTCGAAAGATCAAAATCAAAACTAAATTCAACTTTAGAGAATTCTAATAACTAAATTCCTCCATTTTTCTTATCCATTTTTCCTGTTATTACCAGTTTACTTCTTTACTATAGTAATGAAACCACCAACATCAACTCTTTCAAAATTAAAAAAAAAAATCTATCTATCTATCTAGCTAGCTAGCTATATATTCATATACAGCAAGAGACTTATGAATCCAGTGAAATTACCTACTAAGAACTGATGCTAGATCTGCTTTCACTAGAAACTCTGCTGAAGGGAAAACTCACAAGGAATTGCTGAATGTTTTTAATATTACCACCATATGATTGCATATACTAGTCACCACTATACATTTATTTTTGCAAACATAGGTAGGTTTATTCAGATTTTTACATTGTTTTTATTATATATGTATGATGCACTTTTCCTATCTTTAGACATTTTTGAGGGCATCGTTTTAAAGTCATCTACTCATAATACAATGGAACAAATATACCATGATTTAAATAGACCACATTCTAATACTGTTCAATATTTATGAAGTTCCTAATTTTTTGTTATTAGAAATATCTTTGTACATAAAATTTTGGGTCACAGTGCTGTAATTTGAAGCACATATTTACCTACGTGGCAAAATAACATTTTAATTTTAGAACAAGCTGTTGCTTCTACAAATCACTAGATTGCTTAGTATGTTTGTGGGGATTCTGCCTCTAGGAATGAGATTCATAGCAGCCTTACAGATGCCATTAAATGTAAATGAGTGCAAAAATGTTCTGTAAATGGTAAAATGCTGTATAACTATATTATTGTTATTATTTATAATAGTATCACCAACTCCTGGTATTAAAAACTCTCTGGTGTCTATCTTGACTTTTAGGCTTTTGAGACTTTTAAGTCCTTATTGTAGACATTTTCCTTATCCAAAGATCACTTGTCACCACTATTCTCCTGCTTGGTGGCTACCCTGTAAGGCAAGGGTAGGCCCTTGGGGCTGTGATAAGGCTTCTGTGTAGGTCTCCTCCCAAAGCCTCCTGTGCTCATAGGTGGCTGGATTAGGATATGTGAGTGTATGTTAAGGGTATGGGTAATGGATCCCCATATGGATGGGCACCAATCAATAGGCTGGTAGCCTGGATGGAAGATAAAAGGACAGAAAGAAGGCAGGCTTGCTGCTTCTGCTTGCTGCCTGAGAGTTTTCCCTTCAGCAGAGTTTCTAGTGACAGCAGATCTAGCATCAGTTCTTAGTAGGTAATTTCACTGGATTCATAAGTCTCTTGCTGTATATGAATATATAGCTAGATAGATAGATAGATTTTTTTAAAAAATTTTGAAAGAGTTGATGTTGGTGGTTTCATTACTATAGTAAAGAAGTAAACTGGTAATAACAGGAAAAATGGATAAGAAAAATGGAGGAATTTAGTTATTGGAATTCTCTCTTGCTTGCTTCTGCCTTTTTGCTGCCCTCTGCCTTCCACACCATGTATTACTTCTCTGTGATGCTCGTCCGCCATGCCAGCCTGTGGACTGAAAACTCCACCACCTGTGAGCTGAATAAACCTTTCCTCCTTTAACTTGGAGTTTTGGGTATTTTGTCTCAGCAATGAGAATATAACTAAGACAGGACGATATTTTTGATCTCTAGATTTCAAGGATAATTATTTTACAATTAGGTCTTATTTTGGGAGAAACACAATCCCTCACATGTGGAGGCCCTAAGTTCCAATGCCTTATCACAAAATAAAAATAAACTCACCATGAAACAATGATTCCCATTTGCTGACCACACATTGCAAAGTCCATATTTTGACATCACAAGAACTGAGCCCATCTTGGTGGCACAGAGGTAGGTAGGAGAAGTGTTGACTGACACAGATTGCGCGTTCCTGCTCCTGGACCACAACATTGAATATTCATCCAGTGTGGCTTGGGCTATTTGGGTCAACACTAGGTAGAGCAGAAGGCTTCGGCCACTCGGTATACACCATCCCCAACCAGAAAGGATAACTCAAGGAGGGCATCAGCCCAAATGTGTGCCAGAGAGGAACAAGGTGCTTCCGGGAAGGTGAAGTTCGGTTCTGTGTTAGTAAAGTAACCACAAGGGGGCACTACTTTTCCTCTGGATTTGTTAAATAAAAAGATCTGGAACTTGGTGTCTCTTGGTAGCATAAGGCAGAAGCCAAGAACCCTCACACCCGCTGGGTATGAAGCCAGCCCTACACATCGCCAAGCAAGAGGGAAAGAAACTAGGCCAACCTTGTAGTTTTGGAAAGATGGCAGACTAAAGATAAGCTGAAAACTCTCCTACTGAAATATCAAGAAATGCTGGATATATATATTTTTCCTTAATGCAATTATGAACTTACTCAGAGAAGAAGTGTGTGTGTGTGTACATGCATGTGTGTAAAGAAAGGGAGACACACACACACTAGAAGTTAGCGTGCTTAGTCATATTCCTTTTAAATGAAGTAGGCTAAAGATGGTAGAGTGCTAGAAAATAAAGATCCCCAAAGGTGCAGGAGCTCCTGTCCCTGCGGCCAAGCCACTTAGAGAACAATGATTTAGTCAGTGGCAGTCAATGAAGCAGTCTAAAATCCAACGAGAAGTGTAGGCCTTGAGGAGGAGGAGCAGGCCTGGGCTGGCAGGATGAAGGCAGCTGGCAAGAAAAAAGGAAATCACTGCCCCTGAAAAGAAGACATCTCTTTGGTTCCTGATGATATAATTTCCCACAGTTTTGAGCAAGTGGGTTTTGTGCCTGCAATCTGTATCCTGTGTTAACGAGACTGACTGCACATAAGACAATCAATTATTTTCAGCAGTTTGTACCTTAAATGTTATGCTGGTCATCTTGATTATGGGCTTAAATACCAACCTGGCGATGGATTCCCCTTTTAACTTCTCTCTCCTGGAAAGAGCAAAATTGGGAAATTGAAACAGACCCCACATAGATTTTCCAAAGCTCTGTGGAAGTTAGTAATGGCACAGTTATAGCTGAGCTGGCATTTAAACACATAATCTGCTGACCTTGAATTCCAAAGTAATTTCTCGTTCCTTAAAAATTTGGAACATATAAAAATTACATTAGCATCAATTATTTTAATCATTTTTGTTAAAATTTGTCTTTCTCAATTTTGGTTCATTGGTATTATAACCCCATATCTCTTTAGTCTCAGAGTCCTTCATTAATATTCATTGAAAGTATTTGCTACTTCAATAAACCCAGACTAACTTTTTATAACATATTCATAACTGCTACTTTTAAAGGTTTTGAGCTACTTCCACCTTCATTGAAAATAGTAATTAGGGCTTCATAGACATGCAAGGGACTCCTCGGGGTGGACTCAAGTAATGAAACAGAATGGACCAGAACTCATCTTTGCAAAGACTTTTGCCTCAGGACCCTGCTGCACAGAACTACACTGTCCTTGCATTTACACTGTCAAGCATCTTTCTGACTGAAAGAGGTCCAAGACTTAAGCTTCAGTTCAAACCAGGGCTCTTAACATGGTGTCCTTGGCAGGATTTTGTGAATTTCATGGATCTCCTTACAATACTACTCAAGATTTTGGGTGCCCAGGCCAGTGGGTAGGTATTTCTGGTGAATAAATCTAAAGTTTTTATCATATTGTCAAGGGAGGCCCTTTTGTCTTTATTAAGTTTATTGGTCCATTTTAGGCATACAATTCAAATACGTTCATCACTGGGATCTTGTACCTTTACATGACTTATCTCGGTTCTCATGATGGGGAGTATAAGTTTAAAGCCCTAGACTGTGAAGCGATATTGTGGTTCAATTTGCTTCAAAGAGTTAGGAAGAGCTAATTTGTAGGAGCTGATCATTATTGAAATCATTCAATGAGTATTTGGAGGCTCCTATTTTCCCTACTGGAATGTGTCTAAGGATAAATAAGTCAGTGTGGCACAGGTCCTAGCTTACCAATCTCCAGCACCCTTGAAGCCTGGCCAAGGGCCACTTCCAGGGCAAAGTGATGGATTCCAAGGTAACAGAAGGAAAAGAAGGGGGGGGGTGAGAATAGAGAAGAAGAAGAGGAGAAGGAAGAAGAGGAAGCAGAAGAAGTGGAAGAGGAAGACCAAGAGGAGGAGGAAGAGGAGGATGCATAGACTGCCAAAAGCCTGACCAAATGGCTTCTGCAATAGTTCGGGATCACTGTGCAGAAAAGAGCCAGCTGCGGCCCAAAGGTGTCTCACACACAAGGCCTCAGGCACCTGAAGCTTTCTGTCCCCACTCGAGAGAGAAAGTAGGCAGTCACAAAGGTCAGATTAAGAAATGCTGGCACCCAAGATGACCCCAACTCAGCCTGCCTTGATTTGGATCTGGTTTGAGTGCCCTCAAGGGTTGAAATTTAATCCCTATTGCAAGTTCATAAAAGGTGGAAACAATCCAACTGCAGGTGATTAGGATTAGATAAAATCATCAGGGCAGAGTGACCATGATTGAATATTGGTGGCTTTATAAGAAAAAAAGAGGCAGCAAAAGAGAAATCAGTACATGCAGTGGTGCACTCTCTGGCCGTGCGGCACTCTGTCCCAGTAAGAAGGATATCAAGGCATGTATCACCACCTCAATTTGGGCCTCCAGTACTATGGGCCAAAACAAATTTCCTTCTGTTCAAACTCACCTGTTTGTGGCATGGTGTTATTGGCAACAGAAAACGGTATAGTCAGTGTTCTCTGCTCAAGTCAGCTCCCTAGAGGGGCCCACTGTGCTCTCAGGCCTGGCCCAAGTGGCCTAATGGGGTACCAACTAAGAAGACTATAGCTTTCCTAGAGAATGTTCAATCTGGGGTGCCAGCAACACCCAGACCTCCGTGGGAATTGGCTTGAGAATGGCCTTTGCCCAGACCTACCTTCTACACTGCTCCCTATCTGTGATATTTGTAAGGTTCCAAACACATTCCCATCTTCCACAAGCTTCCAGCTCTCTGGGTTGGTTCCCCATCTGCCGTTTTCACTTTTCTGGCTCATTTCACCAGCTAAACTTCACTGGAGCACTCTCTCACTCATCCACTCACTCAGCAAACACGGACCAGCCACTGGATGGCCCTGGCTAGAAGCTGTGCGGTTACAAAGAAAAAGTCACAGTTCCTGGTCTCTGTCAAACTCATGTCCAGACTTTGGGTACCTGAATTTCAAGCTCTTAGACCACCAGGCCAACCCAAAGAGTCCACTGCCCCTGAAAAGTGTTATAAATTTTGCCATAATCCGAGTCTTTTCAGTGGGAGGAGATTCTGAGTCACATTTGTAGTTGAGTCACCGTCCTGGTCAAAACCCAGCATTCACACCCTGCCCTGAGAGCCACAGGATGTCTCCATAAAGGACCACTTCATTCTTCTAAAATGCACCACTTTTAAACAATCCACTGGCCTGGAAAGGATGCTGACCCTCAGGGAACTCCCACCTCACCCAGTTTTAGGCCAGCCATCAATGACTTAGACCATGATGCTGGGGAAACTATGGCCTGTGCCACTGTGAGCTGTTTGCATCCCTGAAGCCCTAAAAGGTCTGCCTCATGAACCAAGGAACCAGGGTATTTCCAGAAATGCACCCACACTAAATTCCTAAGATAGAGATTCTTTCCCAGAAGCACATTTTCCTAGAGATGGACCAAACTCCCCAGGCCTGGAGAGAGTGCAGTTTGAGAAAATATATTCAGTAAATGCTTTTTTAGCAGAAAAATGAAAAAGCACATTATTTTCACAATATAGAAACTAAAGTCTAAAAATTATCTTAGCTGATGAGGACACAGAAGACACTGATTTGCAGTGAAGACCGTGGCGGTGAAGGTGAGACAAGAGGGTGTCAAAATCCTAGCACCAAAGGAGGGGAGTTTCAGATTTATCAAACTAAAGCTTAGACTGGAAAGCGTGTCCCCTGTTCATTTATGTTAAATGAATAAAGAAATGTGTCTAATTTACATAATCCTCTCAGTAGCCGATATGGAGTGAATGTTTGTACCCGCACCCCAACTGCTGTGTAGAAGCCTCGCTCTCAGAGTGATGGCATTGGGGGGGGGCCTCTGGGAGTTGAGGGGGTAGAGGGACAGAGCCCTCTTGAATGAGATTGTGTCCCCTTTATAAAGAAGGAAAGACATTATCTTGGGCCTGGGATTTAGTTCAGTAGTTCCACCACCAGCCAGGTCCCGAGTTCAATCCCCCCCCCAAAAAAAAAGAGGAAGAAAGAAAAGACATTATCATTCTCTCTGCCGTGTGAAGACATAACAAGAAGGAGTGGCCTATAAGCCAGGAAGAGAGCCTTTTCCAGAACCCAGCCACGTGTCCTGATACGGTACTTTCAGCATCCAGCATTGTGAGAAGTGTCTGCTGTCCAAGCCATTCTGTCTGTGGTATCAGCTGTGGCAGCCTGAGCGAGCTCACACAGATCTTTAAATATGCATGTGACTATAACCACACCCTTCCCTCGTCCTCCAGAGGAGCCAGGCACCGTGGCACTAGTCAGTATGTAAGAAGATGTGGTTTCTCTATAAAATGGAGTACTACTCAGCCATAAAGAATGAGAAACTAGAGACATTTATAGCTAAATGGATGCACATGGGGCCATACTCTTAAGTGAAATAAATAGGACACACTAGAGTAAACACCGAATAATCTCTCTGGTGTGAAAAACTAAAAGTGTAAATAAGGTTCAAATGGTAAAATTGGGGGCTGGGGATTTAGCTGAACAGTTCGGTGGCCTGCCTTGCAAGCACAAGGACCTGAGTTCAATCCCCGGTACCACAAAAAAAAAAAAGGTAAAACTGGAAGTGTGAAATAGGAAGAAGATGGCTAAAGGGGAAGTGGGAAGGGAAGGGGAAAGGAAATAAGGGAAAAGAAAAATGTGGAAAAAATGGAAACAAAGTCTTTGTAAATAGGGAAGGGTGAAGGGGGTGAAGGGAGGCCAGGGGAATGGGGAAAAAACAAGAACCAAGATATATCATGCAAAGGTACAAGATCCCAATGATAAATGTAACTATACTGTTTGTTTTAAATGTACCAATAAACTTAATGGGGAAAAAAAAGAATACAGCTGCTAACTCCAAACCATTAAAAAAAAAAAAAAAGATTTAAGTCAGTCTCAGCCTCAGTGGTGCCCCTCAGTCTACTCTCAGGAGAAAGGTGGACCAGAGTGTCTGATTCTGAAATCTGCAAGGAGTATGGCCAGCATGTGCTCCTGTCTAAGCAACAGACCTGAAGGTTGGCTTGAGGCCCTGGTGCCTGGGCTTGGGCCAACACTTCCCATATGCGTGTGTGTGTGTGTGTGTGTGTGTGTGTGTGTGTGTGTGTGTGTGTGTGTGTGTGTGTGTGTGTGTGTGTGTGTGTGTGTGTGTGTGTGTGTGTGTGTGTGTGTGTGTGTGTGTGTGTGTGTGTGTGTGTGTGTGTGTGTGTGTGTGTGTGTGTGTTTTACTAAAGTTTAAACCCAGGGCCTTCACATTGAGCTACTGGGCTACACCTCAAGTTTTTTTTGTTTGGTTGTGCTTTTTGTAAAAAAATTTTGAGACAGGTCTCACTAAATTACACACTTGCCCAGCCTGGGCTCAAACTTGTGATCCTCCTGCCTCTGTCTCCCAGAGGGCTGGGATTACAGACATGCACCACCATGCCTCGCTTTGTATGTGTAATTTTATAGAAAATGTGGGTGTCCTGTTTATGCAATCTCCACTCAGATATTACACTGAGCAAACCCACCAAGGGCTCCCAACAGCACGAGGTAGGGAGCTCAGTCAGTGGCACCCAGAATCTGAGCTCTTTGTCACAAGTCACTGGTGTGCCTGTTTCATTTAGTGGCTTCAAAGTGACACACAAAGGTGCTGAGTGGGCTCACGAGGAATCCGAATCTGGGGCTCGCTCTGTCTGACGCTCTCTTTTGATTTTAGTTTGCTGGGAAGTCTGAGAGCAGCAAGGCTCGCAAAAAACCAAACGGCCTGGGACTTTGAGCGCAGGAGGTAAACTGAGCAAAATCTCCATGACCAGGGTGTAGAACCAACTGCCCCACTGAGTAGAAAGGCAAGGACACCAAGCCCAGAAGGGCAATTTTCTAGAGTAAGGAAGAGGAGAAACATTTTCCCTTCTCTTTGTTTTTCAAGAAGTTTGGACCTCAGACTTCCAGGTGAAAACAACCACCTGGGTTTTCTACTCAGCAGGCTGGAGTAGGGCCTGCGACTCCGCATTCCTAAGCAGCCCCCAGGAGAGGTTGCTATGGCAGCACCTGGGCCTCACACTGAGCAGCGGGGCCATGTAACAGTTATCCAGAGAGGCGCCCTGCAGTGGGGGTGGGAGGGGAGGAGAGGAGGCAGAGCATGGCGAAAGCCTGCTTGTTATTTTATGCGCCTATGTAGTCTTTGATGTTTTCCTCTGTGACCTGTCTTTGTGAATTTATAAAAGTCAAATGCCCTGGGTTCAATTCCCAATGCTACTAAATAAATAAATAAATAAATAATCTAATTTGGTATTTGGGGTTGTTCTGGGTTTTTTTATTTTTTCAAGAAGGAAAAAGACCAGCTCTGAGTTTTAGTTTTTGTTTTCACAAAGTTGGTATAAGCTCGGATTCTGCCCAAGGGTTTAGCTAAGGAATTCTGGGATGTCAAAACCCAAGAGTCAAACATGCAGGACCAGGGGTTCTTTCTGAACATCCAATGACTGTAACGGCCAGACACCAAGGAGGATGGGCAGTTACAGAGGCAGGAGGCCCAGAGCCCTGGGCCATCTCCCTGGATATGCATACATCTGGGTGATGAGTGGTTAATATGCATAACTCAACCGGTAAATAATTTAAAACTTTATAGAAACACACACATCTCTTATGGAGCAGAATTCAGACATTAAACATCTTTTTCAGATTAAGCAGACACTTGAGAGAAACTCTCTTCTGGCCCCCAAACCCAGAGTCCCCCATAGAATCATCTTGGTAGAAAGTTGGAGAAGCATGGTCACAGGTGAGCTTCAGTGTGGCCAAGATTAATGGCCCCACAACTACCTTTGGGAGTGCAGGCAGGGAAACTGCCACATCATCGGGGCACTGTCTAAAACTATCACCCAAGCAGTACAAAACATCACTGCCTGTCTCACAAACACATTGTGACTACAATTCAATGCATTTCAGAAACTCCCGGGTTCCACACTCCACTCCTTCTAAACAGGGTCCTCTTCTTGCGTTCCAATATCTTCACTGATCTCAAAAGCATCTCAGTTTGCCCCCCAGCTCTTCTCTCCTGTGCCCACAAGATCCAGTCTTTAAAAGCTAACCATCTCCTCTGCAGCCAGCAATCCCGCAAGGCCTCCTCTCCCCACAGAGAACTGGTCAACCTTCGCCTTCTGTCACCTGGACTACAACTGTGGCCACCAAGCCATCCCTCTTCTGCTTTTCCCACCTCCATATTCCCTCAGTCTCTGGACCTGAACCACGCAAGTCCTTTCCTGTTTGACATGGTTAGCTGACTTCCACACCTTCTGTCTTTCCAAACTTTCAAACCCAGCTTCACAGAAGGGCCTTTCTAATGTGGCATCAAGCTGCTAGTCGGGGCTCCTCCCCTTGTCCCTTTCCGTGGGTCCCCTTCTGCCTTTTCATTCCCTGACCACTCCGTCCGCCAGGTCCACCACTTTATACCACACACCTCCGTCTAGAATGAATAGCGCACTTTCTCCACTTGGTGAGATTCCCCTATCACCCGAAGCCCACTGTAAATATCATAAAAAGTCCGTGAACCTCCCGGTTGATGTGATCTCTCTCCCTTTTGGCCTCCACAGAACATCTTGCACCTGCTTCTATTATTGCCCTTTGCCACCACCATGTGGGGGACTTAATTATTGTGGGCTTTTCACAAACAAGGGCCACTATCATGCACTGTTTTACGGCCCGAGTCTAACCCTTGATAGCCCTTGGAATGAAGGCATGAGGGAGTGAAAGATGGCTTTTCTACCCACTCTTCTGTTTAACTCCACACAGGAGCCTTAACTGGGAAGACATGGAGCGAGGGCTCATTATCCCACTTCTCCCAGACGGGCAAGCCCAGCCCTTTGCTCAGGAGAATGCTCTGAACCTGTGTTTCTCATGAGCCCTTGGTTCTCTGGGTTCCTGCATCCAAACTGCAGCACCAGCAGTGGGATAGACAGCAGATACATTTCTGGGCCAGAATTCACAATAGGAAAATTAGATGTCTCTAACCTCCCTAAAATTAAGTTTTTATAATTTTGAACGCTGTGAATACATTCCCTGGGTGTGAAAGCATAGAGGTAAAAGTCCAAGTGAATGTGATTAGAATTGTGGGTGCCGGTATCCCTTAGGTCGCTAATCCTCATGCCCACACAATCAATATAAACATTTCTGGTGCAAGCCCTGTCCTCTTAACCAAATTGTATTGCGAGCATAAACTCTGCTTTTCCCTCCATTGAGTGAACTTGAGAACTTAATGCTGTCCTTTAAATATAGGAGGATTTTAATAAATACTTAATGATCAAGAGCCAGCTCACGACATGTATGTCTATATATAAATTATTTTTTCTCATATTTTGCCTACAGCTGTAGCTTAAAAAATGGAAAGAGATGGAGCCAATCGGATTTTACAAACAAGGTAGCAAAATAGGCCTGTATGGATCCCCAGATGGGTTTTGCTCTTGGCCCTGCCAGAGGCAGGGGGTAGATTAGTTAACTCCTGCAGGGATATTGTAGTGCTGTGGTTTCCCTCGATAGTTTCTCCCCTGGAGAATCTGTGTAGTGGACAATGCGACCAAATGTGAAGGCTTCACTGTGGACTGAATTTGGCATCAAGGAGCCACTCCAGAGAATCTTAAGTACATTAATATGGATAATTTAAACCTTATAAGTAGCTTTCCATAGTATGTTTCTTGCCTGCTGGGGTCTTTTGGTCACAGGGCAGTCCAACTGGTCTTCAACTTGCAACTTAAAAAGGAAAACAAAATATGAGAAGTGTAAAATGTTATGTGGCATTTTCTTTCGTAAGCCCCTGTTTACTGCAAAAGCCGGTGGTAAGATGAGGGGAGGCAAAGCTGTGGAATCATCCACAGGTTAAGTCCTCCAAGGGTTCACCTTTATTAAATAGGTGGGGCTTCAAAGATCAAAACTTCCACCTTCTTCCACCTGAGATGCTTTTGCCACGATATTCACACTGAATCCGCACTGATCAGCCAGGGAAATTTGGTGGATCACACTGCAGAATGAACGAGCAAGAAAATAAACATAACATGCTATCCTATTCACCACCTAGAAGCCCACAAAAATATAATTGGGCTTTCAGACCCAGTTTAATAATCATTTGCTCACTGCTTGTTATCTTCTTAAGTATACATCTTCATTATGCTCTCCACCAAGTGCCCAAATGATGAAAGGGGTTATGCATGCTTAGAATTTTCTTTAAAAGTATAGAACTTGCTCCAGAAGTTTCATACCCAGGACTCTTCTACAAGGGACTTCCTGTGATCAGCAATCTTTGAGAGCCCCCTCACGTGAATTCAGGAAGGCTTTTGTCTTGGTACTACACAATTTTATATAT
>NW_022900937.1:14101850-14123463 GCF_012274545.1 Fukomys damarensis
GAGAGAGAGGGAGGGAGGGAGGGAGGGAGGGAGAGAGGGAGACAGACAGGGTCTCACCATGTCTTCCAGGCTGGCCTTAAACTTATAACCCAGGCTCTTAAACTCACAGTGATCCTCCTGCCTCAGTCTCCCAAGCGTTGGAATTAAAGGCATGTGCCACCATGCCCAGAAATTTACTATATTTTTAATTGGAAGTTCATTTCCTACTTACCAGAGAAATTAAAAAGCACAGGAATTTTTCACGAAATACAAACAGATGGCAGAATGGCAGCATGTAAAATCACAGGTTCTAGACTCAGACTCTGATCATTTAAACCAAGTCTATGATTTACAAAGGGTGTGGCCACCTCCTTACCAATAAAGTGAAATCATAATAGTACTGACTTTCTAAGATGCTTGAGAGAATTAATTGGAAAGAAGTAATTAGAACACTTACCCTGGTAAGCTCTTACTCCCTATTCTTATTATTTTAAGTATAGAAGATTAGAGAGCTCAGGAGGCTAACTCTCAAAGAGTTTACTGGTCTTAAATTTCTAGTGAATTTACAAAGCATTAAACAAGCCTCAAAACAGCGGAATCAGATGAAAAGAATATCATTGCATCCTAATAAAATGAGGATTTTATTCATTTCACTACAGAGATTGTTATAAGCAGAGCCGAGCACTCTCATTCTGCCTAACCTATTGCTCTTAACTTTTCTTGCATGAATAGTTTGCTAACCCTGGTTTTCAGCCAGAGGTAACACATGGTGATTCAAGAATATCAGATCGCTCTCCTAAAATGGGCCAAAAGAAAACACATAGAGAACTGCTTCTGTAATCCAGAAAGCTGAAGTAAGTGTATCAAACCAAACCGGGAAACAGTTGCTGCAGTTAGCAAATTCAATAGCATTGGAGTAGTAATGGCCTGGAATCCACAGAGCGCCTCCCTAAGAACTCCAATTCTGCCTTTTCTCCAGTTCATATCCACTTTTTGTGATCATTGTTAAATATTTAACTGGACTGACTCCATCGACTGGCTGTACTTTGATAGCACAAAATCTTTTAAAAGTGCCAATTATTCAATTAACTTATTTTCAATTAGCACAGTCGCTGCTAACGTAGTATAAATTAAGTCTCCTTGGACTCGAGGAGAGAAGAAAAAGGAGGCTGACGGGGCTGAGATATCTTGTTGTACATCTCATTGTACCGGCTGCCAGTTCAGGTCAGGCCCATAAAATAATGTACCTTCTGTGTTTAAGTGTTAACCGGGCAGCCGGGTGCTAAGAGAATGCTGAATCAGCCCAAGATTGGGGAAAAGGGAAGAAAAGTTTGGTTTATAGGCTGAAGCCAGCAAAAGAAACAGAACCTAGTGAGAGCTATATATTGTCCAAGGCAGGTACAGGTGGATGGAACTGCAGGCCAGGTCAGAAAAAGAGAAAGATTTATGTTCTGCACAAATAAAAGGGCAGAAGAAAAATCACCAATCCGGCCAGGCAGCAACTGGAGTGAAAGAAACAGCTGTTCATACTGGGAAAGAATGGTCAGGTAAGGCGGGCTGGAAATAGCAATCAGAAGGCCATCTGCTGACCTGGGACGGCACACCCTCAAGGCATGAAACAAATCCTGTCCCTCAGGATGCCACTGAAAGGGGCCATCGCTGGCCAGGCAAGTAACCAGCGCCAGGACAAGGCATCAAAATTGCATAAGCCCCATGC
This sequence comes from Fukomys damarensis, assembly GCF_012274545.1. Taxonomy (NCBI): domain Eukaryota; kingdom Metazoa; phylum Chordata; class Mammalia; order Rodentia; family Bathyergidae; genus Fukomys; species Fukomys damarensis. Next base: position 14,103,547 of record NW_022900937.1, read on the forward strand.
AAGAAGTTGCCCAGCAAGTTTCCTGCCCAATGTTAAGTGTAGTGGAAACACAGCATTTTCTGAGGACTTGGCTAAACCACAGCACCTGGCCTCTCTGTAAAGCGAGAAGGCAGAGAGGTAGTTCATCACATCAGTGCTCGCTGCGTGTCACTTTGTCCTAGCACTGGGGGAGGGGGTGCCAGACACACGTCCTTGGCACTTGAGACAGCTGCTGGCCTGGCCAGGAGACCATGGCGTAGGACCCAGGAGAGCTTGGAGAGTGGATGGGGGTTCCTGCTTTCACTGCAGAGAGCAGCCCACTGGAAGCCAGAAGAGGCACAGAGAAGAAGGAGGAAACAGCGCAAGAACTGGCAGCGACCTTGCATTCGCAGACAGCACAGCCACGGGAACAAAGACCCACGTGAGGGGAGAGGTGCTCAAAGGAAGCCGGCAGCAGCGGGGTCCTTCCAGTACTAATGAGTGTCATCATGGTCCTCCTGCAAATGAGCCAGATCGCAGAGGAAAGGTAAGAGGAGAGAGAGAAAAGATTTATGTCACAACACAAAATACAAAACGCAAGACCAAATGTCACCAAAGAGCCCACTGATAGGTGGTGGGACAGCAAGGCGACCGGAGGAAGACAGTACTGATTAAGATTAATAGGAGTGCTGGGACATCGTAAGCAGCCAAAATCCAAAGCCAAAGTCAAATCCCTTGACCTCCCCCTGTTCTTTCTCTATCCCACATATTACTACATCTCTATCCTCATCCTGTTACAATTTATACACACACACACACACATACACACACACACACAGGATACATGCCTGTGAAGGTGGAAAAAGGGGAAGCACTAAGTTTATTGTATTCTTATCAAACGTCAAGCATGCCTCGAAATCATTTATAGCTTTTAATGCATTTAATTTTCCACCACGCCTATGAGGTAGAGACGATTTCTGTCATCCCACCTTCAAAAATTACTTTTGTGGTTGTTTTTGTTGCATCTTCATCTTTGCAGAGGAGGACACCAGAGCACAGAGATTATGCAAGATAACTGCTAAGAAGCTTGAGCTGAGATCCAAACCAGGCATCCCAAGCCAGGCTGGTGGGACCCCCAGGACGCTGCTGCACCTAAGACACTGAAATCAGAACACAAACTGGGGCAAGAAAGAGTTTGGGTTCCACCCTGAGCCCCTCACAGCCAGCCTGCTGTCCGGTTCTCCACACTGCAGCCCGCATGCCACCGCTCTCAGCTCTGTCCCTTAAAATGTAGGAGGCCAGCTAGATGCGCACCACACTTCCTTGTCTTCTTTCTGAACCCAGGTGAGGCTGACCCGGCCCCACCTCCCCCACTTGGCGAGGGTGCTCTACCGAACAGACGGTGAGACGGAAGTGACAAGGACCATCCTCCAGGGCTAGGTATGAAAACCCCCCTTCTGGTCCAATGCAGTTGAGCATGGAGGTCTCCCGGGCCACATGTAGACGCAGTGAGGGTCCCAACCCCAGTCTCTGCTTAAAGGAGGGCCACCCATTAGTCAGAAACTCCCATCGGGATCTTCACGAAAGTGGGAAATAAACTTCCACCTACGATTCGGAGTCACAGCAACTGGGGGTTTTCTTACAGTGGCCATCAACTTCTCACTTAATATGAACTTTGACAGACCCAGCTCCAAGCAAGTGTCCTTTATGTGAATTGGTTTCCAACCTTAAAGAAGTCACAGAAAGGGGAAAGTCGAGAGAGATAAATAAGGTAAGTCAAATATGAAAACTGTGCAGTAAAAACTATATATATCTATATACATCTATATATACATGTATATATGTATAGATGTATACAGATATTTATATAAAATATTCAATGGCAGCGCAGCTGGAAACATGCAGCCAGGAAAATCCATGAGAACTATAGCGATATCTGAAGGAAAAGCCAGCATTAGCTCTTGTCGGATAAGCCTTTCCTACTACTCCCTTCCAGCCCTGGATTGTCCCTGCTGTCTCAAAGCCAGAGAAACTACTAGAAAAGTCAGTCGTGGTACCTGCCACGCTGTGACCCCTTTCCAAGGACTTCTCCCCTTCTTGCTCTGGTGCTAAGTAGAGATGACCCTTGCCCAGGTGCAAAGCAGAGGGTATCTTTCCTCCTCATTGGACGGTGGGCCACCCTGTCTCCAGACTGAGCAGAGCCCTTTGGGGCGGTCTGATGTCACTCACCACCCAGCGGTGATTATCAAGGCAAATCTGATCCCCCTCTCCCAGAGTGAATGGGGAACCCTCAGGGACCTGCGGAGCAGGACGAAAGGAGCAGGGAGGGAGCATTAGAGAAGGCTGCACGCCACAGGTTGAGTGTGGATCCTACTCCTGCGGGGTGAGCTGGTCAGCCACCCAGTAGCTAGCAGCAGATTCCGGATGGTGGGAAAAGAAAGGGTTCTTTCAGGGCTCGTGGGAAGGTCACAGAAACCCTCTGCCTTAGCTCAGCTCAGCTGCTAACAAAATTCTTCAGATCGGGCAGGGTACACTCACTTCTGAGAGCTCTAGAGAGATGCTGGGTAGGCCCAGATCAAGGTGTCAGTACCTTTGGCTCCTGGTGAAAATCCACTTGACCACTTACAGATACAGTTTACTCGCTGTGTCTCACAAGGTGAGGTGGAGGGAGGACTCTGGGCTGTCTTCCTCTTTCAAGGACACTAACACCAACATGGGCGGTCCCCTTCCCACGACATCATCTAAGCCTGGTCACCACCAAACACCACCACTTTGGGCCTCGGGGCTTCAACATATGGATTTGGATGGACCTAAACATTTAGTTATATATGTTGCTGAAAAGACAAGGGCTCTGTGGACAGGAACCACACCCAAAATCATCCAGTAGGGTTGCCCCTCAGGGGCACTGCCTCCGTAATGTTGGCAGCCTCTCCATGGAAGGGTTGCTTCCATCCACAGCCCCACGTCAGACTCCACTCTGTTCACCTGCCATCATACCTGCCACCTCCCGCCCTGTGCCTCCATCATTTCTGGTGATGTCTGACCCCTCCCCCCACTTGGTGGACAATGGGTTCATCTCCGTGTGCCTCTCAGCGCCTGGCCTTGACACTTGAGTATTGTGGTCAAAAGAAGCCATCGATAGGATGAATGACAAAGAATTTCCATAGAACAGAACAGGGCCCAAGGCAAAAAGAATAGCTGGAAAAATCATACAGTAAGCAACGTGCAAGTAACTTCTTAAGTGCTCTATGTGCATTCTCTTCTTCAGTCTTTGTCATAACCTTATCTTTCTGATTATTGCCTTACTAGAAAGCCGTCATTGTTTTCTTCATCTTATAAAGGTAGAAAAAGCCTGGAGTTAAGCAAGTTGTCCAGTTTCACTCACCAAGAAAGCTGTCAGAACAAGACCCAAGCTGTAGATTATGTCTCCAAAGCTCACGCTCAAGACACTTTCAGATCATCTAAAACAGAACCCACCTGCCCCCACTTGCTCATGTCAAATGCCACTAAGTTAAGGAAAAAATTTTCCAGAGTCCACTTCTCCCCCTACTGCCTCCTCCCTCCCTGCACCCCCCAAAAAATTAATAATGGGAAGGCACATGACATATCCACTGCAAATTACTGTGGCAGTCCATTCAGCTAATTTCAAAAAGATGATGCTAATTATTAGAGATAATGAAAACTTACTCTTCGTCCACAGCCCAAGGGGAATAGTCCAATTGATTAACAGGGATTTCAACCCACGCATTCAATTTCTCTTGCTTGTTTTATAACGGATGGGAAAAATTGGTTTGCAGACAGAGATTTTTGAGAGCTAAGTGTCTAAGACACTGAAGGGAGCCATCTCATTAAGTCCTGAGCCCTGGTAGGCAGGCTCTCAAAACCAGAGGCAAAGCCAACGGCAGGTAAATTCACTACAGGCAGTATTTAATGAAAGTTTGCACTTTATTAGACCATTCTTCCTGAATCTGCGATTTGTGTGTGTCTGTGGGGGGGTTCTCTTTCTTTTTAACCATTCATTTGTCTAAAAAGGTAGCACTGAAATAGTTAAAAACAAATCCAGAATTTGCAGAAGAATAAGAATTTAATCACGGCAGCAAACTAAACCCCAGAGACAATTTTAGTCTCAAAGTTAAAATATGGTATATCTGACTCTGAGTAAATTGACTTTTCACAGAATTCTCTAACATAATGCATAATAGTCATGCACTTCCAGAGAAGCTCCTGGGTATTGGTCCAGAGCCCACAACCAGCAGAAAGATCATAGTGTATGTTGAATAAAATTATCCATTCTAAAGGTCCTCGGCTATCTTGAATATTTTATTAAAAATCTTTTTTGTGGTGGAGACCAACTGGGACCTCTTTCTCCTAGGAGTGAGCTGTCAACAGCAATAGAATTGAGAACCAGACAGACTCAAGCTTAATTAGATCTCCCCCTACCTTCATCCCGACATTTCTTTCCTGACCACGAACCTCGATAAATAATCATACAGTGGGATTCATTTCCCCCAAACCTTTCAAAAAGAAGAAGAAGGGGGAAAAAAGCACAACTATGGACAGGTGGAAAAAGGAAATAAAAATGTAGCAATGGCTTTCAGAACTCGACACGAACAATTAGCTAAATGCTACCAATAAAGTGTTCAGAATAATGAAATCAGAAGACTCACCCAGGTGTCTTCAAGGAGCCCTTGGTGAAGTGCCCACTGCAGCGCAGACCCCTCTCTGCCTGTGCTTTTGAGGCCAACACTTTGCTGGACAACACAGGAAAAACAGCCACCAATTCCTGGATTTTATGGGAAAATCTCAAGGTCAGGCAGCCACTCCCAAATTTCCACATGTCCATGTGTTGAAGCATGTGTCCCAACTCTGGGTTCAGAAAATATGATCAGTGAAAATATCACTGCTGATCACAAGGAAATTGTGATTTAATTAGTGCAGTAGTAAGAGAGTAAAATCAAGGCCCTGAGCATAGGTGACAATATTGAGAAATCGTTATTCTTTACACCAAACCCACATTTTTAGGGTTGCTGATTTTGGTTTAAGGCTTTAAATACTTTAACATCCTTAAGGATGAAAACTTCCCTTGCATGATATGACCAAGCACAAAAGGACCTGTAACATTTCGTTTGCCCCAAATTTTAAGGCAACTTTGTACACCCTCATGGGAGGACCACACCTCTTCAGCTAGTCTTCCTTTTGCAACCATTTTTACAGGGGCGCATCTTACAAATAATTTGGTATGAGCCTAGTTCCCTTTGAAAAGCTTGTGCATATCCAATTATCCCTTAGTTTCACAATACACAACACATCTGTTATTTCAATGATAACAGATGTTATACTGAAAATTGTAATAACTTATGAGTTAACTGTATTCCAAACTTTGTAGTTACATATCTTCCAATAACTTAATCTGCTACCATTATCTCTTCAAATTGATTTAGCCCCACAGAAGTTGGAGAAAATCAAATATTCATTGTGTTTGCTTTATGCGTATATACAAAAATCACATCATGATTTATCTCATCTGGTATTAATCCTGTCTTCCTTGGAAAGATGGGGTAGAAATCATAACAGCGCCACCACCCCTTCTCTCTTTACTCATGAAGATAAATCTCATAGCCAATTCAGGATTATGCATGAGTCTGTGTGCAAGCACTTCTTCCGGATTTGTAGGAGCCTTGTAAATCCAATCTGCCTTTCTAGCCACTTACCATTTAAATAAATGACCTTCCCTCTTATCTCAGGGGCACAAGCCTACCCCCACTTGCCCATTGTATCTTTCATTAGGGAAGCATCTCTCTTCCCTCAGAGCCAACCACCTTTTCCTCTCTCAAGCTTCTCTTTTGTCTTTTTTTCCACCAAACCTGTGGAAGGCAAGCCCTGTGCTGAAATGTGCAAATGACAGTCCAAATCCAGCAGAAGACAGTGGAACAGTATGGGCGGGGGATACAGTCAGGAGACATCATCTTCGGGTACTAAGCAAAAGAATTGTGGGAAAAAAAAAAAAACAGAGAGTGAAAATGGTCCATGGGGCTCTACCTTTCTGACCACACTCAAAGCGGTTCAAGGAAGGCAGAGGTGAGAGAAAGCTGCAGGGCCAGGAAAGCATCACAGGGTAGCACAGCGCTGAGCGGGCTTTGGAAGAGGCTTGGAATTTGGGCCTGCAGGAACGTGAAAGGGCACCCAACACAGCCAGTCCTGCAGGAGAGCCACGGGGAATGGGCAGAGAGAACTGGGCTCTCTTCTGCTGATCTTCTCCAAGGAGAGGATCATGTTCTTTTCCATTCCCAACCCCTTGTTCATGTCCCCTGGATAAAACACATAGAATCGCTGGTCTCTTCACCTATGCGCATCACCAAACACAGCCCATCATGCAAAAGGCTTTGAAGCCAGGCTGCCTGGGTTGAAATCCCAGTCCAGGGGCCAGGGATTTTGGGCTCAGTGGTTCTGCCGCCTGTCTCACAAGTGCAAGGGCCGGAGTTCGATCCCTTTTACCAAAAAGAAAAAGAAAAAAAAAATCCCAGTCCAGATACTTTCTAGCTGGGAAGGTCGTCTAACTTCTCCATGACTCTACTCCACTCCAAGAAATGGAAAAGAGAATAGCACTTACTTCTTTGCCTTGTCATAGGGGTTGCAGGAAAGAAAGCATACAGGGTTCCTAGAACAGTATGGAGCCCTCAGTATTTATTATATTACTGTCATCACTGGGCCATGTTCCTCTGCTAGAGCTGGTCTCACAGAGTTGGTTAGGGGACAAATGCCACCTTGTAGAGATAGTCATTTTTACCATCTTTGTTTGTTGCAGTCCTAGGGGTTAAACCCAAGGCTTCTGCACTGGGCTACATCCCCAGGCCATTGTTTGAGACAGGATCTCACTGAGTCACTAAATTGCACAGGCTGGGTTCGAACTTGTGATCCTCCTGCATTAACCTCTCACACTGCTGGGATGACAAGGCCTGGGCCACCATGTCTGTTTTTACTTTTACCATCTTTCTGATGGTCCTCATTTCTCCAGAAAACATAGACCTTGTCTATAAATACAATGCCGGGCCCAACAGGCACACAGCAAATGCCTGGCAAATCGAAGTTGATGACTTGGTGTTCAAACTAGAGGTACCTCTTGGTCTGTACTGTGTCACTGCTAATGACCGGTCAGTAGATATGCTCCTCACCTGCTATAAAATCTTCATGGTTGGTGATAAATTCCATATAATCTTCAAAGATGATAGAAAATAAGGTGTGCTGTGTACACCACATGAGAAATAAAATATGAGGTGTTTAAAGAAAATGGAGACAAGGGAAAACAATAATTAAATATGTTATTTGTAAAGAAATTCTCCTAGAAGCAGAAAGACTCTGAAAGTACCAAATTGAATTCTAAATCAGTTGCTGTTTAAAAATCTAATTGGCTTGACTGAAAAACCTAGTTGGGAAACAAGATCCTCTTTCTGAGCATATGCATCTGATGTTGTACTCAATCATATGAAGCTGGGAAGAAAAGCTCATTGCTACTGAAAACAAACAACAGGGTTAAATAAGACTGGCCAGAGAGTGCCCAGGGAGCCTGAGGGGCCAGCCAGGGGTGTTTCACGCCATAAATAAAAATAAAGATACAGTAAGGGGCATATGGGAGAGCCTAGTGTGATCGGCCTTTGGAGAGGGGCAAGGGGTTGGTGCAGAAGGCGTGGGAAACATAACTGTCAGGCCACGATGGCCCAGGAGACACAGGGAGCTGAAAGATGGGCTCTGCTATGGTCCTCATGCTTCTTGGAAGACTCGAGTGCACCCTGTGCCAACCAGTGGCTTGACTTCAGTAGGAAGACAGGGACTGCCTGGGCCATCTTCTTAACCTCCCCAAAAGAGCAGCACCTGACCCTGCGACTCCCTTCTCAAGGAGATGGGAGTGAGTTCCGGGAGCAGCCAGATGTTCACATGAAGTTCTAAGGTGAGATTTTAGGGAAGCTCAGCCTGGGCAGATTTCCCTTCCCATACTTATCCATACTTGGTCCATACTTATTGCTGGATAAATTACCCCTCCGATGAAGCAGAGTTTGGTTCTCCTGTATGATGAACTCTTCACTCAGATCTAAGGTCTTTATGAACCCTTGCCAGCCTGCACCATTCTATTCACTTAGGAAGAAGCCAGGGACATTCTGACCCTGAAGATGCTGTTTTCTGGATCATTAGGGCTGCTGCTCTCAGTGAGACACCCTACGCTGGAGCCCCCAGCTGTCTTCCTCCTTGGCCACGAGCCCAGCTCTGCCTGCTGAGGGTTAACACAAGGCTTCACCTACAGGCTCATCACCCTGTAGTATTCTCAAACCCACGTGCACAGGCTACTTCTGTCTAGGAAAGCAGCCCGTAGGAAACAAGAGCATACCTTCCCTCGCAGAGGACCTAAAGCACAGCAGGCCCTTCCCCAGAGATGCAAAGGGTGATGATCGCCCCCCACCCAAGGACTACAGTCTAGTGGATGCCATCAGCAATCGATGGGAAAGCATAACCCTGCCACGAAAAGCCCCGGATCTTAAAAGAATGAGAGAGGCCAGAGAGGCAGCACTGGGAAAAGGAAAGAGGCTCCTTTGAGAAGAAAGCAACTGAAATAAGGCCTTAGGGAGGATGAGGGGTTAGCTGGGCCAGGGAGGGCAGAAGGGGAGAGATGGCTCCGAGGAAGTAGATTAGCACGTGCAAGGGGCAAGAAGGAAGAGAGCACAGAGTATTCAGCAACCTGCAGGTCATATAGGTAGGAAGGACACAAAGATATCCAGGAGCATAGCCTAAACCAAGAATGAAGCCAGAGCTGAACCACACGGTCTTGCAAACTCAGCGAAGGTATGGGGCCTTTACCTGGGTGTTATAGTTTATGCCTAGATGTGCTCCCTAAAGGCCACGTGCTCAAAGGTGGGGCTTTTGGAAGATGATTGGATGATGGGGGCCGATAGATGACGTGCTGTTGAGAGCTGAGGTCCAGCCGGATGAGGCCAGTCACTTGGGGCGTGGCCTGCGAGGATTGACCTCTCTCCCCAGCCCTCCCTTCACCTTCTCTATGCTTCCCGAATGCCATGGTGAGCACCTATTCCCCTGTTGTCTGGTGCCTTGGAGCCATCAGACTATGGACTTACACATCTACAAACTGGGAGCCAAAACAAACCTCTCCTTTAAATTTTGGGTGTGGGGTGTTGTGTCTCAGCCACGGGGAAAGTAACTAAGACACGGGGAGACATCGGGAAGCCAAGGTAGCTGTTCTTAGCAAGAGGCTGGTATCAGTTAGTTTTAGAAAAGTCTTCCCGGCCCCAAACTGCAGGGGACTGAGATTGGAGGCCTCTTACCTGATGAGGCAAGCAGTCATTGACAGAGGCACTAGAAGCAATGGAGGGGGAAAAGGCAGAAGGAGGGGCAGGAAGAAGGGTGGTTCTTGGGCCTCTAATCTGAGGAGGAAGGACTGGTTCCTCTAGGTGAGACAGAGACCTAAGAGGAGGAACAGGGTTTAAACCTGAGTCTGAAGAGCCTATGAGACTTACAAGGGGAAGCATCCGTCAGCTAGACATGGATTTAGGGTGTGGGAACCTCACACAGCCCAAGTGGCACTTCCTCCCGAGATAACAAATCTCACCCCCTGTGAGAAACAGACTACTGTTTCTTCCTCTCTTCCAGCATCCTCATCTTACTCACATGAAACAATAAGAAGTGCGAAGATAATTGTTCCCTTCTTATGATGAAGGATAACCTCTTTCAAAGACTGGCTCCCCCAACCAAGCCTGCCCTTAAGTCTTTGCAGCTTGAACTTCCTCATGTGGCCAGCCCTGGGCACTTTTTCTCTGGAAAGGCAGAATGAGAACCATGATGGGCTGTGACCAATCATAACCCAAAGCCTGGGACTGCGGAGGAAGCTGCCTCCCTGTTCTCACTGCTGCCCAAGGATAAGGAGACAAAAGCCATCCTCGAGATGAGTTAGGTTATGCTGTGGTAGCTGAAAACAACAGCATCCTTCCTGCCTCATGTCCCACACAAGATGGTGAGGTCGCTAAAGGATGATGGCCATCTTCAGGGAACCAAGCTCACGGATCATCCCGCTGCCCCGGGCTTCCTTGGTTGTGATAGCAGGCGATGAAAACTCTTGATGTCTCACACTAACAATTAACCAATACAGAGGTAATCACATGTCCCTCTCCATCTTCAGGGGTCAGGAATTAGTCTTCCAAGTGGCCAGAAGAAGAGGTGAAGCAGCTATTGGAGTCTTTATGACCACCCCATCTTCAATGCTGAGAAATCCAGGGATGACCCTGGCATAGAAACCTGCATCCCCTGGGAGCCCCCCATTTCATTTTTGCTCTCCTTTGACTGACAAACAGTCCATCTTTATAACAAATTAGAGACTCCCTCTGCAGCATCTGGCCCCTGTTTTACATCCTCAACAAACTGTTACTCATCTTTCCGATGCTAGACTTTCAGCTATTTAAACATAATTATCATGCCCTCTCAGGTCCTCGTTTTTAACAAACTGAATCAAAATCTCAATTAGTAGTTCAAAATTTCAAGCATCTGAAAATACAGTGGCATGAAATTGGAAGTTTAGAAAAGTAGAACCATTTGGATTAGCTTCCAAGGAGGAGATCCAAGCTGACCTGTTGGATCAGACAGAAAGATACCAGGTAAAAGAGGCAAGCTCCTATCTGAAGCTAGGGATGGAGGATCAAATCACATGAGATGTCTTTTTCTCCTCTGACTCAAATTAAATGTGAAATCTTCATTCCTCAGTTGCCACTCACTTCCAGCCTGATAGAGTGAAGATATTTCTGTGGTCACCTTCTTTGGCTGCTGGAGGTAGCACAAGGAAAACACACAAAGAAAGCTTGAAATCCCTCTGATTCTACTAATTGACTCATCTTATGTTTAGACAAGTGCTATTTGAGGCTGAATTACAGAGTCTTAATTCAAACCCAGACTCTTAGAATCTGCAACTAATGAATCTTTCTTTTTCAGAAGTGTTTCTTAATACAGCCATTTAACTAAAAAGCCAGAAGAGAGCAAATACAACTTTCCTTCTTTCTGGGATGTGCTTACGAATTGTGGGTTAATTGCATAACAAGGCAGCCAGTTAACACCTGCGTGGAGATTTACATACTTCCAGCCATATATCATTGCCCACCTGATACAGATTTCCTTGAAAACAGGATGTTTCACCAGGACTGGAAGGTCAGTCCCATTTGTCACAGCAGGGACAGTCCCTTTGTCTCAAACAGCCTTATCTGGGTTGTGGAGCCGTTCAAGGACATCATCTGCTTTCAGATCGGCACAGCCTTGAGAAAGTTGAGCCATAGGAACAGCGGGTCTTCTTATTCATTTATTTCTAGCACCTGCTGTTGTCCTTATTGGCAGCTGGTCAGAGTCTATAGGCTGGTTAGACAGGCAGCCACTACACGCAAGGACCTAGGAATACAGTTCTGTGAAATGTGTTTACTGCACAAAACGAATTTCTAGAATTTTTAAATTGGGCTCATCTCATCAGAGAGTAGGTGCAGAAGGCCTTTGGAGGTCAGCAAATTGGGGATGGCTGTTATTGATAAAAGGAATACTAATATTCAGTAGGGGACACTAATAACAAGTTTACTAGTTTTGCAAGTGTTTACTGAGTGCTTACTCTCTAGCAAGCCCTGACAGACACTAAGAACCACAGTGATGACCATACCAATCCTATCTGTTCTCTTGGTCCCACTTCAATAGGGTCACCAGACATCGATCACATCCGTCACAATATTCAGGCAGTGCTTAGTGCCTAGCTCTTTTCTACAATACTTTATGTTTAACCATATGAAGCGACTACCACTCTCAACTGCGTTTGACAGATGAGAAAACTGGGCAATACTGAGATGGCGAAATCCATCTTAGTCCCACAGCCAGTAAGTGGCAGCGCCAGGAACAAATAGAAGCAGGCTGGGTTCCCAGGCCACAGTGCTCTCAGCGGACCCAGGAGGCTTTCACAAACTTTCAGCCACACCCTGCCGGGCAGAGTGGGCGTCCCTCAGCCCTGTTCCACCAGTCACTGCACTACATTTCTATTACATTGTTCTCGAGTACACATAATACCCCCTCTCCCTCTCCCTCCCTATCTTTTTACCATTTCTGAAATCAGGATGCATCCTAGACAGGATAACCACAGCTGAAAAGCAGGAGCTGCAGTGGGTTTCTTCCTCGACTGGACATAACGCGGCCTGCCACTTGTAATCCAAATGCATCCGACTAAGGAAAGAAGTATCCTGCTGGTTCTGCCTTCCCTATGAGGAGAGCACAGGTCCAGGCTGGTGCAGGACTCGGTCATGGGATGAAAGAAGTTCCTTTCATGTTGTCTAGTGATAAAAGACAAACCCAGGACACCTCGGTACAAAGTCACACTCTCGGGACCAGAAAGGGCTCCAGGAAGCACAGCTCCAGGGGGCAAGAGAGAGAATCTGAGGCCCAAAAGGAACAGCTTCCCCGCGCCCAAGGTCACACAGAAGGCGGGGTCCCAGGCAGAGGCAGGCAGGGCAGGTCTTCTGACCTCACCCAAAAGAACCAGACCCCAGGGAGCCACAGCCAGAGGGAACAGGGAAGAAGGTCCTGTTTATACTTCTGTCATTTAAGCAGAATCCTTTGTTCCAACGAAAATTATTTTTTCCCTTCAACAAAGGCATTCATAACACTAACTGCATTACTTCCTGCAGGGAAAGTCTCCATTTCCCCTATTTACAGCTATGTGCGGTTTTACTCTGTGACACTGCGAGGGGAGATCTGAGGTCTCTCAGCCCACCTTTCCGTGAGCCAAGGAAAGGTCCTTCCTCAACAACCAAAAGCAGCTCTTAATCCATGGATTTGCAAAACGTTCTTTTCTCCCCCTGCACTCAATTTAGCCATTTTTGAACCACCCAGAATATGCAGACCCATGAAATCTTTGAACTAAGGAAAATGTGATTGTAAAACCAGCCCTCTCTCCAGTCTGCGTTGGACAAAGGGGGCAGCCATTTAGGGGACCTCTGTGGCGTCTTTCATTAGAATGCTGCCTGCCAGCCTTCTCCCTAAAAATAGTTGTCACTCCAATGGAGCCCTGGCTCTGGCAAACAGACTGTTCTCTGCACCAGGATTCTTTTTAGCTGCTTCTTAAGTTACAAGAATTTTAACTAAATTAGAAAGTTTGCCACTTTGTTCCTCGTGAAGGAAAAGCTTTAAAGCCAGGGTTCCTGAAACACAGGTTCAGCTCCGTTTGGAAAGAACAGGAAAATACTGCTCTTGCTTCTGGGCATAGAAATGTTGAAGCTTGAGGAGGTTTAGAGCAAACAGAACCTCCTACTTACGCATGCTTGGGTAGTCAGTTTCTTCACAGGCCTATTTCCTTTTCCATCAGCTTTTCTGCTAATGTTTTATCAGTGCTGGACCACGGAATGATAAATGCTATCCTGTACTAAAGGTAAAGATCCCTTAAAAACTCATTCTATTGTTTCACAGCACAGCTCTACACTGTAAAGTGTTTTTATTTTTCCACATAGAAAGCTCTAATGATTCTCGAACAGACAGTAGAGAATGCCAAGTAAATAAACAATTGAAAATCTGCTCAGCCAGATCCAAGAAGGGTTTCCTCGGCATCCGTTCCAAATTCCTCATCTCATTTTTTTAGGCTTCTCCTCTGAGCTTTTAACGGAGTCTTGGATTTCCATATTTCTAACATCAGCTGTTGAGAAGTCTTAAATACGAATTCTGCTCGCCTTTTTTAGTATGCTTTCTTATTTATTTTATATTCTTAGGGTGCTGTTGTTCCTACTCTTTTGCTGTGGTTCTCATATCGCACTGGTTGGCTGTATGCGTACAGCCCACTGAGGACAGGGCTTATATCTGGGGCCCCAACAACAGCACCCACAATTAATTTCCCTACACAGCTGCTGTGCCCAAAAAGTATTATTATACTCTTACCATTAAAAGCAATTTTGAGATACTTATGTACATATATGGGAGTGTGATAAAACAATAACACAGAATGTTAAAAAAAAATTCGAGGGCTGGGGATTTAGCTCAGCGGTTCTGCTGCCTGCCTTACAAGTGCAAGTTCCTGAGTTTGATCTCTGAGACCAAAAAAAAAAATTTTTTTTTAATTAAAAAAAATTTAAATGCATCACAGTAAAAGACACACTGCCATTAATGTCCTGCAAAATACTCCACCTCACTCAAACACATTTACCATTCTTGCCGCTTTTTTTCATGCGTGTCATTAGCTGTGCTGGAGAGGCTGCCTCAATGCCCTAAATAATTTCAGAATGTTGACCTCTCGTGGTCATTTTGACTTGGGAGGAAACAAAGAAGTTGGACAGTGCCAGATTTGGTGAATATGGTGGATGAAGACACAAGGTAATGTTTTTATTTGACAGAAATTAACACTTTGAATCAACTAAGGATTTCAGGCCAGCCCCAGTGACGGTGAAACCAAAGACACGCATGAATGAAGACTTCCAGAACTGCTTCAAAAAGTAGCAAGAGAGTTGAGATACGTGTGTTCAAAGAGAGTGAGATTATTTTAAGGAGAATTAAAGGCAGCTTATCTTTTCCTTTAATAAATTGTTTTTGTTTTTATTTCAGTATCAACCTATTTTTGACCATGACTCTCCGTATATCTTTGGAGGTGTGTGTATTCGTATCTCGATGTGAAAATATATTAACATTATAAAACGTTACCAAACATACTCTTTAGAAAGAGGAGCTTTACAAATCTGAGTGAGATTTTAATATTTTGCTGGGACCTAATAGACTGCTTTGCACAGTTCTGGAAGGAGTGTGTCCTACTCTGGAGACCCCAGTTTGGGACGTTCATAGGGAGTGCAGTGGCATTCAAGGTCTTCTATAATTAAATCCCGTACTTTCTCTGGAATGTGATCTACCACTGTTCCCTCACTGACAATCAGACTGAGCCACTGATTGCCTGGAGACCTTCAAGCTGCCCAGAAGGCACTGGGGCCAGGCTGTGCGTAGAATAGGATTGTTCCTTTGGCTGAAAAATTACAGGTAAGTCATTTCTACCGCTAAGCCTTGTCATGAGTGGAATGAGAAAACTAAAGACAACTGTGTCACTTTCTCATTGGGAAATCAAGTACAGAGTGAGATCCCGCCTGTTAAATGCTAAAGTGCAACAGGAGTCTTTCGAATGTATGAATCCCTATGGACTGCATGGATATCTAAAGTCAGGGCACAAAGAAGAAAGACTCTAGGGGGAATTTTATACTGGCCTTACAAGTACTTATAAGATACCATATTCTATTCTACGCATTAGTATTTAGCTACTACTGAGTCTCTCTTAGCTCTTCATCAGTCTTATTAACACATCGAAAATCTCAGTTTTGCACGTCCACGATCTACTGAAAGAATGAAGCCTGGCTTTGGGAAAACTAAGGAAAGGGGTAGGATTTAGGAGACTGGAAAGAAAGACCTTGTCCAATGGAAGAATGGATTTCCTTCCCGGAGATGAATGAGAAGGAGAAAAGCCAGGTGGGTTAGTGAAAACAAAAGTCCCATGTCAGATATAACTGCTATGTGGTAGTTTGACATCTGCATGATGATGTGGACCAGGCCGCAGAGCATGAGTCCGGGCTGAGGGGAGAGGCATGGACTGAAGGCGTGATAATCTTCCCGGCCTCCAGGCCTGGTTCACGTGGATCCTTCTCTGTGTACCCTCTTAATGCTTCCTATTCGCCCCACACTCCTCCACCTTTGAATGTGATGACACTTTCTGTGTACCTGGCCCACCTCCCTTTTATTTCATTGTATTTCTATGTGAACTAGACAATTGACTTTTTTTTTCTTTTCTTTCTTTGAGACAGGGTGTCTCACTATGCTGTTCAGGCTGACCTTGAACTCACTATGTAGCCAGGCTGGCCTGGAACGCATATAGGTCCTCCTGCCTCAGCCTCCCAAGTGCTGGGATTACAGGCATGTGCCACCATACCCATTGACAACAGACTTCTTGAGGGTAAAGATTAATATTATTTTCATCTTTATGTTCTCTAAGAGTCTAGCACTGTGCTTTGCCTATATTTGGAACTCAATAAAGTACTACTGGCTTAATTAATTTCCCCTACCTATAACTGGTTCAGCAAACTTCCATGAAAAAAATCATTTGAGAATGTTTGATGCATGACTGAATGATCAGTGGATCTCAGGGGTCACATTGAAATAACCGGATAGAATCCATGTTTGGCCTTAGGCATAAATAAGGGAAGTTTCTGTCCTCCGACCTGGCAGAGGCACCCACTGAACTCCCTGGACTGCCCATCAGAGGTCCATCAGGTCCACCTATACCAGCCCCAGGTGCTGCAGCCTTTCATCCTCTGTCTTCCTTGGCCCCAAGGTGACACCCCAGCCAGCTGGCACCGTGGAAGTCAGGCTGTAAAGGTGACAGCAAGACCGTCTCATTCTTGCTGGTGTGATGTGGGAGTACATTGTCTGTATGCCTTTCCCTTGACACACTAAAAAGCTGCATTTAATGAGAGTCTTGAGAGATCCATGCTTAGAGCAAAGGTGGCTCTCCTGGGAAGCTGGCTACCTGCCCACATGAAGGCTCGAGGAGCCAGGCCTTCTTCCCACATCCACACCGGACCAGTAACTGTGGAAATAATTAAGAGGAGGCAGCTTGTTGGGAGCGTGGAGAACCAGCTGTGCCCCAGGAAAGTCCCTGCTGGCCAGGAGCCCTGCCCAGCCCAGGCCACAGGCAGTGCTTCCACTCTTAGCAAACCCCTCCTGGGTCTGTGTCTGTGCCTGACACAGAGGCCTAAAGAGCTGGACTTCCAGATCCTTGCAGGTCTACAGTTCAATCATAAACAAAATTTGGTTCCCAGAGTTTTAAATTTTTTCAACTCATCCTTCAAGCTATTCTCATTTTAACATTTCATAACAACCTTGGCTCACATGGTTATAGACCTCCCTTCTTCCCTCTGTACTATGGTGGTGATGATACTGTTGCTTGCATCCTAGGCTTGTTTGGAGGATTTCATTAGAAAGTCCTCTGTAAATGCTGACTTATACTAAATTTAGTTATTGTTCTTTTATCTTTAAGGAGACTCTTCCTTCTTTCTTTGCATGGGAGAGCTAATGATGACTACCACTCCTAGTTTGGGAATTGTTAAAGATGAGGGACTATTTTATCTGAGTCAAGTATCTAAACGAAACTTCTCAGTAGGAAGAGGGGGAAAATCCAGGAGGATTCAGGGAAAGAGCAACTCTCCTGGTGAGACCAGCTCATCCCAGATGGCTAAAGGGCAAGGAGGGTTGGGTGGCCACCTATTCTTAAGAGTAAGCTTTGGAAGAATCCTTTAGTCCACCCACTCCACAGTTTTCCACAAACACTGTTCCCAAGAGTTTATTCTTGAAGAGTGAGTTAAGATCACTGGAAAATAAATAGAGACTGCTTATATTTGTGGATTGCTCATGCGTGGGTAAGAAAACATTGAATTCTCACAGCAAATAAACATAATAACAAATACTGAACATTATCTAAGAGCATTTTAAAACTAAATAAATAACAACATCTCTTTGTGGCTCAACTATTTCACAATCTAAATATACAGTACTGAAAACTGAGGAAGACAAAAATGCCCATTTTGAGACTCAAAATTAAAATACAATGAAATGTCTTTAATCTAATTATACTGCCTAGAGAGAAAGTGGAATGGGAAACATTCTTTAATCAAATGTAGTTTTGCTATTTTCAAGAAACATAGGAAAACCCAGCAAATCTAAACAAGGATGGCCAAGTCAATGGTTTTAGGAAATAGTTTAATAGCTTATTAAAATATAACCAAGGATATTAAAGTATAAATCATCTCCTCTGAACTTTCCACATATCCTCTTCTCTCCTCAGCTCCTTCAAAAAGAGAAAAGTTGAGCTAGTAAGAGAAATTCTGTATATTGGGCCCAAGAAACACCATCTTAGATAAGAGGCGAATAAGAAGCTAAAGAAATCATGGCAAACCCTGAACACAGGGGATTGATCTATGTAACACAAAAAAGCAGGAGTGCCTGAAGCTTTTTAACCTTTCATCTTTGAGCTCAGACTATCTCTTTTTGTTTTCTGAACATTCAAAATGTAATTATTTAAAACTAATAATAATGTATCACAGGTTTATAATACAGAAGTAAAATGTGCCAAAGGGTGAGAGGGTGTAAATGAGAGAATACTGTTGCTAGTGTATCGCTTTGTAAGTGAAGTGGTATAGTATCAATTAATGATACACCATAACAGGTTAAGGAAGCGTATTGTGAGTAAGCTCAACTATTTCTCCATGTAAGTGCTCTAATGGGAAGTGAATCTGGTTAAGAACACACAGGGCTGTGTCCAATTTTGTGCTGCACCCTGATTCCACTGCAGGCAAAGTAACCCTAGGAGAATGGAAAAGGGACTTCTTGGCTTCCTGAAAGGCTTCTGCATCTACTAATTTTTTTTAAAGCTACGGAAGGTAGACCGACATCCTCCAGCATTTGCCTGAAGAATTGCTAGAGGAATCTGAATAGGTAGGCAGGAAATTAACCATTTGAATCAGAATCTCCAAAATAATAGATTCCTCTCCTTCACTTTCCCCCACAGAGGTTAAATTTTAAAACAAAACAAGCTATCTCAATGCTCAGGACAACACGTAATCAATCAATGACTCCGAGGCCTGCATCAAGATGTTTGGTGGTGATAGAAAATGAAATGTCCTGGACTTGCTGTTCTCAGGTGGCCACGTCAGTCAGTGCAACACATAAAATGCAGGGGAGAAATCAATGCTTCCAAATGGGAAAAAAATCTTCTAATATTGAATCTATATAGAGCCGCTGGTGTGCCTTTTCAGAATTCTTCCTTGAAAGTTTAAATGATCACGCCAAATTCAGAATTCAAGTTTAAATGCCAGCTGATGCTTTCACAGCAGAATTAATTTTTGTAGTAGCATTAATTGTATATAGTTCAGGGTCTTAGCCCTTGTTATGTTTTTTTACTTTTTTAAATGAGGGTGAAAAAAAATAATCAGCAGAATTAATTTTTGTAGTAGCATTAATTGTATATAGTTCAGGGTCTTAGCCCTTGTTATGCTTTTTTTACTTTTTTAAATGAGGGTGAAAAAAAATAGCAATCATATTTAGCTAACACCACATTAATAAATTGAACTTATTAAATTGTAAGTGATTTTCACTTCTAATCCTAAAGGAGTGCTTGGTACCAGATTAGACTTCCTGCTGTATATCCTCAAAACAGATAAAGCACATGGGTGAATCGTTTCCAGGGACTGACAATCTGGGACAACAGAGGACTGTCACCGTTAAGAAACAAAGACTCATCACAGGATCGTCATTCCTCAGAGAAGAAAAATATCAGAGACAATTATCACCTGGCACCCCACTATTCTACTAGGTAATTAAGCAAGGTCACAAAGAAGGAAGGAGGTGCCCAAGCAGAATACTAAGATTTTGGTAAGCTACAGAATTAGAGACTGGAATTAAGGGCAAATAAAATGGGTACGTTGGTAGCACCAGGCATAAGAGAGGAGAAAGTTCTACTGAAAACAGGTTCCGGAAATCCATGTGGGCGTCCCCGTCATTTCTTGGCAGAATGCAAATTTGTACACGCACAGGGAATGTACCAAGTTGGGCCAGCTCAGACAAAATGATCTAAGTAGAGATTACAGGAGAAACGTGTGCTGCAAAACAGGAATTTTGAAAAGGTCAAAGGTTTTGCTGAACCCTCCAGGTCATTCATTTGAGATTCTCATTCAGAGATAGTACATTCTAGTTCAGAGGCAGATTTGTTCTAACCAGCATTACCGAGCCCACAATGTTTCAGACCAGTACAGTGATCAATTCACTGTCTATCAAAACAAAACAAAACGAAACTCTTTGGAAAGACAATGAAAATCTAATCCCTCAAAAATGCCCATTACACAATTAAAAAAAAAAAAAAAAAAAAAAAAAAAA